>NW_027440658.1:0-73876 GCF_031893055.1 Leptodactylus fuscus | reverse complement strand
TTGTAGCCCCAAAGGCCCCGGCGTGGCGGGTAGGTGCGCGCCGGTAGTGTCTGCTCCGGTACTATGCGCCCAATCGAAAAACCGAGAGAAGCGTTTTAAAGCCAGAGATCCGCCCTTTCAAAATATACCAGAATTGTGCTTCTCGGACCTGATTTGGAGGAGCTGCGGCCTCCCAAAGTGGGCCTATTTCACCCCATTTGAAAGCCATTCGCGCTTTAAAGTTGCCTCTCTTCCGGGAGACGTAGCTCCGCCTCCTTACATCCGATCGACTGGATTCCGGTTTCCTTGAAAAGTAGAGATCTAGAGCTTTCCAACGAGGGGTCAATTAACCCTGTAGCCCCAAAGGCCCCGGCGTGGCGGGCAGCTGTGCGCCGGTACTGTTTGCTCCGGTACTATGCGCCCAATCGAAAAACTGAGAGAAGAGTTTTAAAGCCAGAGATCCGCCCTTTCAAAATATACCAGAATTGTGCTTCTCGGACCTGATTTGGAGGAGCTGCGGCCTCCCAAAGTGGGCCTATTTCACCCCATTTGAAAGCCATTCGCGCTTTAAAGTTGCCTCTCTTCCGGGGGTTGTAGCTCCGCCTCCTTACATCCGATCGACTGGATTCCGGTTTCCTTGAAAAGTAGAGATCTAGAGCTTTCCAACGAGGGGTCGATCAACCCTGTAGCCCCAAAGGCCCCGGCGTGGCGGGTAGGTGCGCGCCGGTACTGTCTGCTCCGGTACTATGCGCCCAATCGAAAAACCGAGAGAAGCGTTTTAAAGCCAGAGATCCGCCCTTTCAAAATATACCAGAATTGTGCTTCTCGGACCTGATTTGGAGGAGCTGCGGCCTCCCAAAGTGGGCCTATTTCACCCCATTTGATAGCCATTCGCGCTTTAAAGTTGCCTCTCTTCCGGGAGACGTAGCTCCGCCTCCTTACATCCGATCGACTGGATTCCGGTTTCCTTGAAAAGTAGAGATCTAGAGCTTTCCAACGAGGGGTCGATAAACCCTGTAGCCCCAAAGGCCCCGGCGTGGCCGGTAGGTGCGCGCCGGTACTGTCTGCTCCGGTACTATGCGCCCAATCGAAAAACCGAGAGAAGCGTTTTAAAGCCAGAGATCCGCCCTTTCAAAATATACCAGAATTGTGCTTCTCGGACCTGATTTGGAGGAGCTGCGGCCTCCCAAAGTGGGCCTATTTCACCCCATTTGAAAGCCATTCGCGCTTTAAAGTTGCCTCTCTTCCGGGAGACGTAGCTCCGCCTACTTACATCCGATCGACTGGACTCCGGTTTCCTTGAAAAGTAGAGATCTAGAGCTTTCCAACGAGCGGTCGATCAACCCTGTAGCCCCAAAGGCCCCGGCGTGGCGTGTAGGTGTGCGCCGGTACTGTCTGCTCCGGTACTATGCGCCCAATCGAAAAACCGAGAGAAGCGTTTTAAAGCCAGAGATCCGCCCTTTCAAAATATATCAGAATTGTGCTTCTCGGACCTGATTTGGAGGAGCTGCGGCCCTCCCAAAGTGGGCCTATTTCACCCCATTTGAAAGCCATTCGCGCTTTAAAGTTGCCTCTCTTCCGGGAGACGTAGCTTCGCCTCCTTACATCCGATCGACTGGATTCCGGTTTCCTTGAAAAGTAGAGATCTAGAGCTTTCCAACGAGGGGTCGATCAACCCTGTAGCCCCAAAGGCCCCGGCGTGGCCGGTAGGTGTGCGCCGGTACTGTCTGCTCCGGTACTATGCGCCCAATCGAAAAACCGAGAGAAGCGTTTTAAAGCCAGAGATCCGCCCTTTCAAAATATATCAGAATTGTGCTTCTCGGACCTGATTTGGAGGAGCTGCGGCCTCCCAAAGTGGGCCTATTTCACCCCATTTGAAAGCCATTCGCGCTTTAAAGTTGCCTCTCTTCCGGGAGACGTAGCTTCTCCTCCTTACATCCGATCGACTGGATTCCGGTTTCCTTGAAAAGTAGAGATCTAGAGCTTTCCAACGAGGGGTCGATCAACCCTGTAGCCCAAAAGGCCCCGGCGTGGCGGGTAGGTGCGCGCCGGTACTGTCTGCTCCGGTACTATGCGCCCAATCGAAAAACCGAGAAAAGCGTTTTAAAGCCAGAGATCCGCCCTTTCAAAATATACCAGAATTGTGCTTCTCGGACCTGATTTGGAGGAGCTGCGGCCTCCCAAAGTGGGCCTATTTCACCCCATTTGAAAGCCATTCGCGCTTTAAAGTTGCCTCTCTTCCGGGAGACGTAGCTCCGCCTCTTTACATCCGATCGACTGGATTCTGGTTTCCTTGAAAAGTAGAGATCTAGAGCTTTCCAACGAGGGGTCGATCAACCCTGTAGCCCCAAAGGCCCCGGCGTGGCCGGTAGGTGTGCGCCGGTACTGTCTGCTCCGGTACTATGCGCCCAATCGAAAAACCGAGAGAAGCGTTTTAAAGCCAGAGATCCGCCCTTTCAAAATATATCAGAATTGTGCTTCTCGGACCTGATTTGGAGGAGCTGCGACCTCCCAAAGTGGGCCTATTTCACCCCATTTGAAAGCCATTCGCGCTTTAAAGTTGCCTCTCTTCCGGGGGTTGTAGCTCCGCCTCCTTACATCCGATCGACTGGATTCCGGTTTCCTTGAAAAGTAGAGATCTAGAGCTTTCCAACGAGGCGTCGATCAACCCTGTAGCCCCAAAGGCCCCGGCGTGGCGGGTAGGTGCGCGCCGGTAGTGTCTGCTCCGGTACTATGCGCCCAATCGAAAAACCGAGAGAAGCGTTTTAAAGCCAGAGATCCGCCTTTCAAAATATACCAGAATTGTGCTTCTCGGACCTGATTTGGAGGAGCTGCGGCCTCCCAAAGTGGGCCTATTTCACCCCATTTGAAAGCCATTCGCGCTTTAAAGTTGCCTCTCTTCCGGGAGACGTAGCTCCGCCTCCTTACATCCGATCGACTGGATTCCGGTTTCCTTGAAAAGTAGAGATCTAGAGCTTTCCAACGAGGGGTCAATTAACCCTGTAGCCCCAAAGGCCCCGGCGTGGCGGGTAGCTGTGCGCCGGTACTGTTTGCTCCGGTACTATGCGCCCAATCGAAAAACTGAGAGAAGAGTTTTAAAGCCAGAGATCCGCCCTTTCAAAATATACCAGAATTGTGCTTCTCGGACCTGATTTGGAGGAGCTGCGGCCTCCCAAAGTGGGCCTATTTCACCCCATTTGAAAGCCATTCGCGCTTTAAAGTTGCCTCTCTTCCGGGAGACGTAGCTCCGCCTCTTTACATCCGATCGACTGGATTCTGGTTTCCTTGAAAAGTAGAGATCTAGAGCTTTCCAACGAGGGGTCGATCAACCCTGTAGCCCCAAAGGCCCTGGCGTGGCGGGTAGGTGCGCGCCGGTACTGTCTGCTCCGGTACTATGCGCCCAATCGAAAAACCGAGAGAAGCTTTTAAAGCCATAGATCCGCCCTTTCAAAATATACCAGAATTGTGCTTCTCGGACCTGATTTGGAGGAGCTGCGGCCTCCCAAAGTGGGCCTATTTCACCCCATTTGAAAGCCATTCGCGCTTTAAAGTTGCCTCTCTTCCGGGAGACGTAGCTTCGCCTCTTACATCCGATCGACTGGATTCCGGTTTCCTTGAAAAGTAGAGATCTAGAGCTTTCCAACGAGGGGTCGATCAACCCTGTAGCCCCAAAGGCCCCGGCGTGGCGGGTAGCTGTGCGCCGGTACTGTTTGCTCCGGTACTATGCGCCCAATCGAAAAACTGAGAGAAGAGTTTTAAAGCCAGAGATCCGCCCTTTCAAAATATACCAGAATTGTGCTTCTCGGACCTGATTTGGAGGAGCTGCGGCCTCCCAAAGTGGGCCTATTTCACCCCATTTGAAAGCCATTCGCGCTTTAAAGTTGCCTCTCTTCCGGGAGACGTAGCTCCGCCTCTTTACATCCGATCGACTGGATTCTGGTTTCCTTGAAAAGTAGAGATCTAGAGCTTTCCAACGAGGGGTCGATCAACCCTGTAGCCCCAAAGGCCCTGGCGTGGCGGGTAGGTGCGCGCCGGTACTGTCTGCTCCGGTACTATGCGCCCAATCGAAAAACCGAGAGAAGCTTTTTAAAGCATAGATCCGCCCTTTCAAAATATACCAGAATTGTGCTTCTCGGACCTGATTTGGAGGAAGCTGCGGCCTCCCAAAGTGGGCCTATTTCACCCCATTTGAAAGCCATTCGCGCTTTAAAGTTGCCTCTCTTCCGGGAGACGTAGCTTCGCCTCCTTACATCCGATCGACTGGATTCCGGTTTCCTTGAAAAGTAGAGATCTAGAGCTTTCCAACGAGGGGTCGATCAACCCTGTAGCCCCAAAGGCCCCGGCGTGGCCGGTAGGTGTGCGCCGGTACTGTCTGCTCCGGTACTATGCGCCCAATCGAAAAACCGAGAGAAGCGTTTTAAAGCCAGAGATCGCCCTTTCAAAATATACCAGAATTGTGCTTCTCGGACCTGATTTGGAGGAGCTGCGGCCTCCCAAAGTGGGCCTATTTCACCCCATTTGAAAGCCATTCGCGCTTTAAGTTGCCTCTCTTCCGGGAGACGTAGCTCTCGCCTCTTTACATCCGATCGACTGGATTCTGGTTTCCTTGAAAAGTAGAGATCTAGAGCTTTCCAACGAGGGGGTCGATCAACCCTGTAGCCCCAAAGGCCCCGGCGTGGCCGGTAGGTGTGCGCCGGTACTGTCTGCTCCGGTACTATGCGCCCAATCGAAAAACCGAGAGAAGCGTTTTAAAGCCAGAGATCCGCCCTTTCAAAATATATCAGAATTGTGCTTCTCGGACCTGATTTGGAGGAGCTGCGACCTCCCAAAGTGGCCTATTTCACCCCATTTGAAAGCCATTCGCGCTTTAAAAGTTGCCTCTCTTCCGGGGGTTGTAGCTCCGCCTCCTTACATCCGATCGACTGATTCCGTTTCCTTGAAAGTAGAGATCTAGAGCTTTCCAACGAGGCGTCGATCAACCCTGTAGCCCCAAAGGCCCCCGGCGTGGCGGGTAGGTGCGCGCCGGTAGTGTCTGCTCCGGTACTATGCGCCCAATCGAAAAACCGAGAGAAGCGTTTTAAAGCCAGAGATCCGCCCTTTCAAAATATACCAGAATTGTGCTTCTCGGACCTGATTTGGAGGAGCTGCGGCCTCCCAAAGTGGGCCTATTTCACCCCATTTGAAAGCCATTCGCGCTTTAAAGTTGCCTCTCTTCCGGGAGACGTAGCTCCGCCTCCTTACATCCGATCGACTGGATTCCGGTTTTCCTTGAAAAGTAGAGATCTAGAGCTTTCCAACGAGGGGTCAATTAACCCTGTAGCCCAAAGGCCCCGGCGTGGCGGGTAGCTGTGCGCCGGTACTGTTTGCTCCGGTACTATGCGCCCAATCGAAAAACTGAGAGAAGAGTTTTAAAGCCAGAGATCCGCCCTTTCAAATATACCAGAATTGTGCTTCTCGGACCTGATTTGGAGGAGCTGCGCCTCCCAAAGTGGGCCTATTTCACCCCATTTGAAAGCCATTCGCGCTTTAAAGTTGCCTCTCTTCCGGGGGTTGTAGCTCCGCCTCCTTACATCCGATCGACTGGATTCCGGTTTCCTTGAAAAGTAGAGATCTAGAGCTTTCCAACGAGGGGTCGATCAACCCTGTAGCCCCAAAGGCCCCGGCGTGGCGGGTAGGTGCGCGCCGGTACTGTCTGCTCCGGTACTATGCGCCCAATCGAAAAACCGAGAGAAGCGTTTTAAAGCCAGAGATCCGCCCTTTCAAAATATACCAGAATTGTGCTTCTCGGACCTGATTTGGAGGAGCTGCGGCCTCCCAAAGTGGGCCTATTTCACCCCATTTGATAGCCATTCGCGCTTTAAAGTTGCCTCTCTTCCGGGAGACGTAGCTCCGCCTCCTTACATCCGATCGACTGGATTCCGGTTTCCTTGAAAAGTAGAGATCTAGAGCTTTCCAACGAGCGGTCGATCAACCCTGTAGCCCAAAGGCCCCGGCGTGGCGTGTAGGTGTGCGCCGGTACTGTCTGCTCCGGTACTATGCGCCCAATCGAAAAACCGAGAGAAGCGTTTTAAAGCCAGAGATCCCGCCCTTTCAAAATATATCAGAATTGTGCTTCTCGGACCTGATTTGGAGGAGCTGCGGCCTCCCAAAGTGGCCTATTTCACCCCATTTGAAAGCCATTCGCGCTTTAAAGTTGCCTCTCTTCCGGGAGACGTAGCTTCGCCTCCTTACATCCGATCGACTGGATTCGGTTTCCTTGAAAGTAGAGATCTAGAGCTTTCAACGAGGGGTCGATCAACCCTGTAGCCCCAAAGGCCCTGGCGTGGCGGGTAGGGTGCGCGCCGGTACTGTCTGCTCCGTACTATGCGCCCAATCGAAAAACCGAGAGAAGCTTTTTAAAGCCAGAGATCCGCCCTTTCAAAATATATCAGAATTGTGCTTGTCGGACCTGATTTGGAGGAGCTGCGGCCTCCCAAAGTGGGCCTATTTCACCCCATTTGAAAGCCATTCGCGCTTTAAAGTTGCCTCTCTTCCGGGATACGTAGCTCCGCCTCTTTACATCCGATCGACTGGATTCTGGTTTCCTTGAAAAGTAGAGATCTAGAGCTTTCCAACGAGGGGTCGATCAACCCTGTAGCCCCAAAGGCCCTGGCGTGGCGGGTAGGTGCGAGCCGGTACTGTCTGCTCCGGTACTATGCGCCCAATCGAAAAACCGAGAGAAGCGTTTTAAAGCCAGAGATCCGCCCTTTCAAAAATATACCAGAATTGTGCTTCTCGGACCTGATTTGGAGGAGCTGCGGCCTCCCAAAGTGGGCCTATTTCACCCCATTTGAAAGCCATTCGCGCTTTAAAGTTGCCTCTCTTCTGGGAGACGTAGCTCCGCCTACTTACATCCGATCGACTGGATTCGGTTTCCTTGAAAAGTAGAGATCTAGAGCTTTCCAACGAGGGGTCGATCAACCCAGTAGCCCCAAAGGCCCCGGCGTGGCGGGTAGGTGTGCGCCGGTACTGTCTGCTCCGGTACTATGCGCCCAATCGAAAAACCGAGAGAAGCTTTTTAAAGACAGAGATCTGCCTTTCAAAATATACCAGAATTGTGCTTCTCGGACCTGATTTGGAGGAGCTGCGGCCTCCCAAAGTGGGCCTATTTCACCCCATTTGAAAGCCATTTGCGCTTTAAAGTTGCCCTCTCTTCCGGGAGACGTAGCTCCGCCTCCTTACATCCGATCGACTGGATTCGCGGTTTCCTTGAAAGTAGAGATCTAGAGCTTTCCAACGAGGGGTCGATCAACCCTGTAGCCCAAAAGGCCCCGGCGTGGCGGGTAGGTGCGCGCCGGTACTGTCTGCTCCGGTACTATGCGCCCAATCGAAAAACCGAGAGAAGCGTTTTAAAGCCAGAGATCCGCCCTTTCAAAATATACCAGAATTGTGCTTCTCGGACCTGATTGGAGAAGCTGCGGCCTCCAAAGTGGGCCTATTTCACCCCATTTGAAAGCCATTCGCGCTTTAAAGTTGCCTCTCTTCCGGGAGACGTAGCTTCGCCTCCTTACATCGATCGACTGGATTCCGTTTCCTTGAAAAGTAGAGATCTAGAGCTTTCCAACGAGGGGTCGATCAACCCTGTAGCCCCAAAGGCCCTGGCGTGGCGGGTAGGTGCGCGCCGGTACTGTCTGCTCCGGTACTATGCGCCCAATCGAAAAACCGAGAGAAGCTTTTTAAAGCCAGAGATCCGCCCTTTCAAAATACACTAGAATTGTGCTTCTCGGACCTGATTTGGAGGAGCTGCGGCCTCCCAAAGTGGGCCTATTTCACCCCATTTAAAAGCATTCGCGCTTTAAAGTTACCTCTCTTCCGGGAGACGTAGCTCCGCCTCCTTACATCCGATCGACTGGATTCCGGTTTCCTTGAAAAGTAGAGATCTAGAGCTTTCCAACGAGGGGTCGATCAACCCTGTAGCCCCAAAGGCCCCGGCGTGGCCGGTAGGTGTGCGCCGGTACTGTCTGCTCCGGTACTATGCGCCCAATCGAAAAACCGAGAGAAGCGTTTTAAAGCCAGAGATCCGCCCTTTCAAAATATATCAGAATTGTGCTTCTCGGACCTGATTTGGAGGAGCTGCGGCCCTCCCAAAGTGGGGCCTATTTCACCCCATTTGAAAGCCATTCGCGCTTTAAAGTTGCCTCTCTTCGGGAGACGTAGCTTCTCCTCCTTACATCCGATCGACTGGATTCCGGTTTCTTGAAAAGTAGAGATCTAGAGCTTTCCAACGAGGGTCGATCAACCCTGTAGCCCAAAAGGCCCCGGCTTGGCGGGTAGGTGCGCGCCGGTACTGTCTGCTCCGGTACTATGCGCCCAATCGAAAAACCGAGAGAAGCGTTTTAAAGCCAGAGATTCCGCCCTTTCAAAATATACCAGAATTGTGCTTCTCGGACCTGATTTGGAGGAGCTGCGGCCTCCCAAAGTGGGCCTATTTCACCCCATTTGAAAGCCATTCGCGCTTTAAAGTTGCCTCTCTTCCGGGAGACGTAGCTCCGCCTCTTTACATCCGATCGACTGGATTCTGGTTTCCTTGAAAAGTAGAGATCTAGAGCTTTCCAACGAGGGGTCGATCAACCCTGTAGCCCCAAAGGCCCTGGCGTGGCGGGTAGGTGCGCGCCGGTACTGTCTGCTCCGGTACTATGCGCCCAATCGAAAAACCGAGAGAAGCTTTTTAAAGCCATAGATCCGCCCTTTCAAAATATACCAGAATTGTGCTTCTCGGACCTGATTTGGAGGAGCTGCGGCCTCCCAAAGTGGGCCTATTTCACCCCATTTGAAAGCCATTCGCGCTTTAAAGTTGCCTCTCTTCCGGGAGACGTAGCTCCGCCTACTTACATCCGATCGACTGGACTCCGGTTTCCTTGAAAAGTAGAGATCTAGAGCTTTCCAACGAGCGGTCGATCAACCCTGTAGCCCCAAAGGCCCCGGCGTGGCGTGTAGGTGTGCGCCGGTACTGTCTGCTCCGGTACTATGCGCCCAATCGAAAAACCGAGAGAAGCGTTTTAAAGCCAGAGATCTGCCCTTTCAAAATATACCAGAATTGTGCTTCTCGGACCTGATTTGGAGGAGCTGCGGCCTCCCAAAGTGGGCCTATTTCACCCCATTTGAAAGCCATTCGCGCTTTAAAGTTGCCTCTCTCCGGGAGACGTAGCTCCGCCTCCTTACATCCGATCGATTGGATTCCGGTTTCCTTGAAAAGTAGAGATCTAGAGCTTTCCAACGAGGGGTC
This sequence comes from Leptodactylus fuscus, assembly GCF_031893055.1. NCBI lineage: Eukaryota > Metazoa > Chordata > Amphibia > Anura > Leptodactylidae > Leptodactylus > Leptodactylus fuscus. Next base: position 64,632 of record NW_027440658.1, on the reverse strand, counting down.
GATCAACCCTGTAGCCCCAAAGGCCCTGGCGTGGCGGGTAGGTGCGCGCCGGTACTGTCTGCTCCGGTACTATGCGCCCAATCGAAAAACCGAGAGAAGCGTTTTAAAGCCAGAGATCCGCCCTTTCAAAATATACCAGAATTGTGCTTCTCGGACCTGATTTGGAGGAGCTGCGGCCTCCCAAAGTGGGCCTATTTCACCCCATTTGAAAGCCATTCGCGCTTTAAAGTTGCCTCTCTTCCGGGAGACGTAGCTCCGCCTCCTTACATCCGATCGACTGGATTCCGGTTTCCTTGAAAAGTAGAGATCTAGAGCTTTCCAACGAGGGGTCGATCAACCCTGTAGCCCCAAAGGCCCCGGCGTGGCCGGTAGGTGTGCGCCGGTACTGTCTGCTCCGGTACTATGCGCCCAATCGAAAAACCGAGAGAAGCGTTTTAAAGCCAGAGATCCGCCCTTTCAAAATATATCAGAATTGTGCTTCTCGGACCTGATTTGGAGGAGCTGCGGCCTCCCAAAGTGGGCCTATTTCACCCCATTTGAAAGCCATTCGCGCTTTAAAGTTGCCTCTCTTCCGGGATACGTAGCTCCGCCTCTTTACATCCGATCGACTGAATTCTGGTTTCCTTGAAAAGTAGAGATCTAGAGCTTTCCAACGAGGGGTCGATCAACCCTGTAGCCCCAAAGGCCCTGGCGTGGCGGGTAGGTGCGCGCCGGTACTGTCTGCTCCGGTACTATGCGCCCAATCGAAAAACCGAGAGAAGCTTTTTAAAGCCAGAGATCCGCCCTTTCAAAATACACCAGAATTGTGCTTCTCGGACCTGATTTGGAGGAGCTGCGGCCTCCCAAAGTGGGCCTATTTCACCCCATTTAAAAGCCATTCGCGCTTTAAAGTTACCTCTCTTCCGGGAGACGTAGCTCCGCCCTCCTTACATCCGATCGACTGGATTCCGGTTTCCTTGAAAAGTAGAGATCTAGAGCTTTCCAACGAGGGGTCGATCAACCCTGTAGCCCCAAAGGCCCCGGCGTGGCCGGTAGGTGTGCGCCGGTACTGTCTGCTCCGGTACTATGCGCCCAATCGAAAAACCGAGAGAAGCGTTTTAAAGCCAGAGATCCGCCCTTTCAAAATATACCAGAATTCTGCTTCTCGGACCTGATTTGGAGGAGCTGCGGCCTCCCAAAGTGAGCCTATTTCACCCCATTTGAAAGCCATTCGCGCTTTAAAGTTGCCTCTCTTCCGGGAGACGTAGCTCCGCCTCTTTACATCCGATCGACTGGATTCTGGTTTCCTTGAAAAGTAGAGATCTAGAGCTTTCCAACGAGGGGTCGATCAACCCTGTAGCCCCAAAGGCCCTGGCGTGGCGGGTAGGTGCGCGACGGTACTGTCTGCTCCGGTACTATGCGCCCAATCGAAAAACCGAGAGAAGCTTTTTAAAGCCATAGATCCGCCCTTTCAAAATATACCAGAATTGTGCTTCTCGGACCTGATTTGGAGGAGCTGCGGCCTCCCAAAGTGGGCCTATTTCACCCCATTGAAAGCCATTCGCGCTTTAAAGTTGCCTCTCTTCCGGGAGACGTAGCTCCGCCTACTTACATCCGATCGACTGGACTCCGGTTTCCTTGAAAAGTAGAGATCTAGAGCTTTCCAACGAGCGGATCGATCACCCTGTAGCCCCAAAGGCCCCGGCGTGGCGTGTAGGTGTGCGCCGGTACTGTCTGCTCCGTACTATGCGCCCAATCGAAAAACCGAGAGAAGCGTTTTAAAGCCAGAGATCTGCCCTTTCAAAATTTACCAGAATTGTGCTTCTCGGACCTGATTTGGAGGAGCTGCGGCCTCCCAAAGTGGGCCTATTTCACCCCATTTGAAAGCCATTCGCGCTTTAAAAGTTGCCCTCTCTTCCGGGAGACGTAGCTCCGCCTCCTTACATCCGATCGATTGGATTCCGGTTTCCTTGAAAAGTAGAGATCTAGAGCTTTCCAACGAGGGGTCGATAAACCCTGTAGCCCCAAAGGCCCCGGCGTGGCGGGTAGGTGCGCGCCGGTACTGTCTGCTCCGGTACTATGCGCCCAATCGAAAAACAGAGAGAAGCGTTTAAAGCCAGAGATCCGCCCTTTCAAAATATACCAGAATTCTGCTTCTCGGACCTGATTTGGGAGGAGCTGCGGCCTCCCAAAGTGGGCCTATTTCACCCCATTTGAAAGCCATTCGCGCTTTAAAGTTGCCTCTCTTCCGGGAGACGTAGCTCCGCCTCTTTACATCCGATCGACTGGATTCTGGTTTCCTTGAAAAGTAGAGATCTAGAGCTTTCCAACGAGGGGTCGATCAACCCTGTAGCCCCAAAGGCCCTGGCGTGGCGGGTAGGTGCGCGCCGGTACTGTCTGCTCCGGTACTATGCGCCCAATCGAAAAACCGAGAGAAGCTTTTTAAAGCCATAGATCCGCCCTTTCAAAATATACCAGAATTGTGCTTCTCGGACCTGATTTGGAGGAGCTGCGGCCTCCCAAAGTGGGCCTATTTCACCCCATTTGAAAGCCATTCGCGCTTTAAAGTTGCCTCTCTTCCGGGAGACGTAGCTCCGCCTACTTACATCCGATCGACTGGACTCCGGTTTCCTTGAAAAGTAGAGATCTAGAGCTTTCCAACGAGCGGTCGATCAACCCTGTAGCCCCAAAGGCCCCGGCGTGGCGTGTAGGTGTGCGCCGGTACTGTCTGCTCCGGTACTATGCGCCCAATCGAAAAACCGAGAGAAGCGTTTTAAAGCCAGAGATCTGCCCTTTCAAAATTTACCAGAATTGTGCTTCTCGGACCTGATTTGGAGGAGCTGCGGCCTCCCAAAGTGGGCCTATTTCACCCCATTTGAAAGCCATTCGCGCTTTAAAGTTGCCTCTCTTCGGGGAGACGTAGCTCCGCCTCCTTACATCCGATCGATTGGATTCCGGTTTCCTTGAAAAGTAGAGATCTAGAGCTTTCCAACGAGGGGTCGATAAACCCTGTAGCCCCAAAGGCCCCGGCGTGGCGGGTAGGTGCGCGCCGGTACTGTCTGCTCCGGTACTATGCGCCCAATCGAAAAACAGAGAGAAGCGTTTTAAAGCCAGAGATCCGCCCTTTCAAAATATACCAGAATTCTGCTTCTCGGACCTGATTTGGAGGAGCTGCGGCCTCCCAAAGTGGGCCTATTTCACCCCATTTGAAAGCCATTCGCGCTTTAAAGTTGCCTCTCTTCCGGGAGACGTAGCTCCGCCTCTTTACATCCGATCGACTGGATTCTGGTTTCCTTGAAAAGTAGAGATCTAGAGCTTTCCAACGAGGGGTCGAATCAACCCTGTAGCCCCAAAGGCCCTGGCGTGGCGGGTAGGTGCGCGCCGTACTGTCTGCTCCGGTACTATGCGCCCAATCGAAAAACCGAGAGAAGCTTTTTAAAGCCAGAGATCCGCCCTTTCAAAATACACCAGAATTGTGCTTCTCGGACCTGATTTGGAGGAGCTGCGGCCCTCCCAAAGTGGGCCTATTTCACCCCATTTAAAAGCCATTCGCGCTTTAAAGTTACCTCTCTTCCGGAGACGTAGCTCCGCCTCCTTACATCCGATCGACTGGATTCCGGTTTCCTTGAAAAGTAGAGATCTAGAGCTTTCCAACGAGGGGTCGATCAACCCTGTAGCCCCAAAGGCCCCGGCGTGGCCGGTAGGTGTGCGCCGGTACTGTCTGCTCCGGTACTATGCGCCCAATCGAAAAACGAGAGAAGCGTTTTAAAGCCAGAGATCCGCCTTTCAAAATATATCAGAATTGTGCTTCTCGGACCTGATTTGGAGGAGCTGCGGCCTCCCAAAGTGGGCCTATTTCACCCCATTTGAAAGCCATTCGCGCTTTAAAGTTGCCTCTCTTCCGGGAGACGTAGCTTCTCCTCCTTACATCCGATCGACTGGATTCCGGTTTCCTTGAAAAGTAGAGATCTAGAGCTTTCCAACGAGGGGTCGATCAACCCTGTAGCCCCCAAAGGCCCCGGCGTGTGCGGGTAGGTGCGCGCCGGTACTGTCTGCTCCGGTACTATGCGCCCAATCGAAAAACCGAGAGAAGCGTTTTAAAGCCAGAGATCCGCCCTTTCAAAATATACCAGAATTCTGCTTCTCGGACCTGATTTGGAGGAGCTGCGGCCTCCCAAAGTGAGCCTATTTCACCCCATTTGAAAGCCATTCGCGCTTTAAAGTTGCCTCTCTTCCGGGAGACGTAGCTCCGCCTCTTTACATCCGATCGACTGGATTCTGGTTTCCTTGAAAAGTAGAGATCTAGAGCTTTCCAACGAGGGGTCGATCAACCCTGTAGCCCCAAAGGCCCTGGCGTGGCGGGTAGGTGCGCGACGGTACTGTCTGCTCCGGTACTATGCGCCCAATCGAAAAACCGAGAGAAGCTTTTTAAAGCCATAGATCCGCCCTTTCAAAATATACCAGAATTGTGCTTCTCGGACCTGATTTGGAGGAGCTGCGGCCTCCCAAAGTGGGCCTATTTCACCCCCATTTGAAAGCCATTCGCGCTTTAAAGTTGCCTCTCTTCCGGGAGACGTAGCTCCGCCTCCTTACATCCGATCGACTGGATTCCGGTTTCCTTGAAAAGTAGAGATCTAGAGCTTTCTAACGAGGGGTCGATAAACCCTGTAGCCCCAAAGGCCTTGGCGTGGCGGGTAGGTGCGCGCCGGTACTGTCTGCTCCGGTACTATGCGCCCAATCGAAAAACAGAGAGAAGCGTTTTAAAGCCAGAGATCCGCCCTTTCAAAATATACCAGAATTCTGCTTCTCGGACCTGATTTGGAGGAGCTGCGGCCTCCCAAAGTGGGCCTATTTCACCCCATTTGAAAGCCATTCGCGCTTTAAAGTTGCCTCTCTTCCGGGAGACGTAGCTCCGCCTCCTTACATCCGATCGACTGGATTCCGGTTTCCTTGAAAAGTAGAGATCTAGAGCTTTCCAACGAGGGGTCGATCAACCCTGTAGCCCCAAAGGCCCCGGCGTGGCGGGTAGGTGCGCGCCGGTACTGTCTGCTCCGGTACTATGCGCCCAATCGAAAAACAGAGAGAAGCTTTTTAAAGCCAGAGATCCGCCCTTTCAAAATATATCAGAATTGTGCTTCTCGGACCTGATTTGGAGGAGCTGCGGCCTCCCAAAGTGGGCCTATTTCACCCCATTTGAAAGCCATTCGCGCTTTAAAGTTGCCTCTCTTCCGGGATACGTAGCTCCGCCTCTTTACATCCGATCGACTGGATTCTGGTTTCCTTGAAAAGTAGAGATCTAGAGCTTTCCAACGAGGGGTCGATCAACCCTGTAGCCCCAAAGGCCCTGGCGTGGCGGGTAGGTGCGAGCCGGTACTGTCTGCTCCGGTACTATGCGCCCAATCGAAAAACCGAGAGAAGCGTTTTAAAGCCAGAGATCCGCCCTTTCAAAATATACCAGAATTGTGCTTCTCGGACCTGATTTGGAGGAGCTGCGGCCTCCCAAAGTGGGCCTATTTCACCCCATTTGAAAGCCATTCGCGCTTTAAAGTTGCCTCTCTTCTGGGAGACGTAGCTCCGCTTACTTACATCCGATCGACTGATTCCGGTTTCCTTGAAAAGTAGAGATCTAGAGCTTTCCAACGAGGGGTCGATCAACCCAGTAGCCCCAAAGGCCCCGGCGTGGCGGGTAGGTGTGCGCCGGTACTGTCTGCTCCGGTACTATGCGCCCAATCGAAAAACCGAGAGAAGCGTTTTAAAGCCAGAGATCCGCCCTTTCAAAATATACCAGAATTGTGCTTCTCGGACCTGATTTGGAGGAGCTGCGGCCTCCCAAAGTGGGCCTATTTCACCCCATTTGAAAGCCATTCGCGCTTTAAAGTTGCCTCTCTTCCGGGAGACGTAGCTTCGCCTCCTTACATCCGATCGACTGGATTCCGGTTTCCTTGAAAAGTAGAGATCTAGAGCTTTCCAACGAGGGGTCGATCAACCCTGTAGCCCCAAAGGCCCTGGCGTGGCGGGTAGGTGCGCGCCGGTACTGTCTGCTCCGGTACTATGCGCCCAATCGAAAAACCGAGAGAAGCTTTTTAAAGCCAGAGATCCGCCCTTTCAAAATACACTAGAATTGTGCTTCTCGGACCTGATTTGGAGGAGCTGCGGCCTCCCAAAGTGGGCCTATTTCACCCCATTTAAAAGCCATTCGCGCTTTAAAGTTACCTCTCTTCCGGGAGACGTAGCTCCGCCTCCTTACATCCGATCGACTGGATTCCGGTTTCCTTGAAAAGTAGAGATCTAGAGCTTTCCAACGAGGGGTCGATCAACCCTGTAGCCCCAAAGGCCCCGGCGTGGCCGGTAGGTGTGCGCCGGTACTGTCTGCTCCGGTACTATGCGCCCAATCGAAAAACCGATAGAAGCGTTTTAAAGCCAGAGATCCGCCCTTTCAAAATATATCAGAATTGTGCTTCTCGGACCTGATTTGGAGGAGCTGCGGCCTCCCAAAGTGGGCCTATTTCACCCCATTTGAAAGCCATTCGCGCTTTAAAGTTGCCTCTCTTCCGGGAGACGTAGCTTCTCCTCCTTACATCCGATCGACTGGATTCCGGTTTCCTTGAAAAGTAGAGATCTAGAGCTTTCCAACGAGGGGTCGATCAACCCTGTAGCCCAAAAGGCCCCGGCGTGGCGGGTAGGTGCGCGCCGGTACTGTCTGCTCCGGTACTATGCGCCCAATCGAAAAACCGAGAGAAGCGTTTTAAAGCCAGAGATCCGCCCTTTCAAAATATACCAGAATTGTGCTTCTCGGACCTGATTTGGAGGAGCTGCGGCCTCCCAAAGTGGGCCTATTTCACCCCATTTGAAAGCCATTCGCGCTTTAAAGTTGCCTCTCTTCCGGGAGACGTAGCTCCGCCTCTTTACATCCGATCGACTGGATTCTGGTTTCCTTGAAAAGTAGAGATCTAGAGCTTTCCAACGAGGGGTCGATCAACCCTGTAGCCCCAAAGGCCCTGGCGTGGCGGGTAGGTGCGCGCCGGTACTGTCTGCTCCGGTACTATGCGCCCAATCGAAAAACCGAGAGAAGCTTTTTAAAGCCATAGATCCGCCCTTTCAAAATATACCAGAATTGTGCTTCTCGGACCTGATTTGGAGGAGCTGCGGCCTCCCAAAGTGGGCCTATTTCACCCCATTTGAAAGCCATTCGCGCTTTAAAGTTGCCTCTCTTCCGGGAGACGTAGCTCCGCCTACTTACATCCGATCGACTGGACTCCGGTTTCCTTGAAAAGTAGAGATCTAGAGCTTTCCAACGAGCGGTCGATCAACCCTGTAGCCCCAAAGGCCCCGGCGTGGCGTGTAGGTGTGCGCCGGTACTGTCTGCTCCGGTACTATGCGCCCAATCGAAAAACCGAGAGAAGCGTTTTAAAGCCAGAGATCTGCCCTTTCAAAATATACCAGAATTGTGCTTCTCGGACCTGATTTGGAGGAGCTGCGGCCTCCCAAAGTGGGCCTATTTCACCCCATTTGAAAGCCATTCGCGCTTTAAAGTTGCCTCTCTTCCGGGAGACGTAGCTCCGCCTCCTTACATCCGATCGATTGGATTCCGGTTTCCTTGAAAAGTAGAGATCTAGAGCTTTCCAACGAGGGGTCGATCAACCCTGTAGCCCCAAAGGCCCTGGCGTGGCGGGTAGGTGCGCGCCGGTACTGTCTGCTCCGGTACTATGCGCCCAATCGAAAAACCGAGAGAAGCGTTTTAAAGCCAGAGATCCGCCCTTTCAAAATATACCAGAATTGTGCTTCTCGGACCTGATTTGGAGGAGCTGCGGCCTCCCAAAGTGGGCCTATTTCACCCCATTTGAAAGCCATTCGCGCTTTAAAGTTGCCTCTCTTCCGGGAGACGTAGCTCCGCCTACTTACATCCGATCGACTGGACTCCGGTTTCCTTGAAAAGTAGAGATCTAGAGCTTTCCAACGAGCGGTCGATCAACCCTGTAGCCCCAAAGGCCCCGGCGTGGCGTGTAGGTGTGCGCCGGTACTGTCTGCTCCGGTACTATGCGCCCAATCGAAAAACCGAGAGAAGCGTTTTAAAGCCAGAGATCTGCCCTTTCAAAATATACCAGAATTGTGCTTCTCGGACCTGATTTGGAGGAGCTGCGGCCTCCCAAAGTGGGCCTATTTCACCCCATTTGAAAGCCATTCGCGCTTTAAAGTTGCCTCTCTTCCGGGAGACGTAGCTCCGCCTCCTTACATCCGATCGATTGGATTCCGGTTTCCTTGAAAAGTAGAGATCTAGAGCTTTCCAACGAGGGGTCGATCAACCCTGTAGCCCCAAAGGCCCTGGCGTGGCGGGTAGGTGCGCGCCGGTACTGTCTGCTCCGGTACTATGCGCCCAATCGAAAAACCGAGAGAAGCGTTTTAAAGCCAGAGATCCGCCCTTTCAAAATATACCAGAATTGTGCTTCTCGGACCTGATTTGGAGGAGCTGCGGCCTCCCAAAGTGGGCCTATTTCACCCCATTTGAAAGCCATTCGCGCTTTAAAGTTGCCTCTCTTCCGGGAGACGTAGCTCCGCCTACTTACATCCGATCGACTGGACTCCGGTTTCCTTGAAAAGTAGAGATCTAGAGCTTTCCAACGAGCGGTCGATCAACCCTGTAGCCCCAAAGGCCCCGGCGTGGCGTGTAGGTGTGCGCCGGTACTGTCTGCTCCGGTACTATGCGCCCAATCGAAAAACCGAGAGAAGCGTTTTAAAGCCAGAGATCCGCCCTTTCAAAATATATCAGAATTGTGCTTCTCGGACCTGATTTGGAGGAGCTGCGGCCTCCCAAAGTGGGCCTATTTCACCCCATTTGAAAGCCATTCGCGCTTTAAAGTTGCCTCTCTTCCGGGAGACGTAGCTTCGCCTCCTTACATCCGATCGACTGGATTCCGGTTTCCTTGAAAAGTAGAGATCTAGAGCTTTCCAACGAGGGGTCGATCAACCCTGTAGCCCCAAAGGCCCTGGCGTGGCGGGTAGGTGCGCGCCGGTACTGTCTGCTCCGGTACTATGCGCCCAATCGAAAAACCGAGAGAAGCTTTTTAAAGCCAGAGATCCGCCCTTTCAAAATACACCAGAATTGTGCTTCTCGGACCTGATTTGGAGGAGCTGCGGCCTCCCAAAGTGGGCCTATTTCACCCCATTTAAAAGCCATTCGCGCTTTAAAGTTACCTCTCTTCCGGGAGACGTAGCTCCGCCTCCTTACATCCGATCGACTGGATTCCGGTTTCCTTGAAAAGTAGAGATCTAGAGCTTTCCAACGAGGGGTCGATCAACCCTGTAGCCCCAAAGGCCCCGGCGTGGCCGGTAGGTGTGCGCCGGTACTGTCTGCTCCGGTACTATGCGCCCAATCGAAAAACCGAGAGAAGCGTTTTAAAGCCAGAGATCCGCCCTTTCAAAATATATCAGAATTGTGCTTCTCGGACCTGATTTGGAGGAGCTGCGGCCTCCCAAAGTGGGCCTATTTCACCCCATTTGAAAGCCATTCGCGCTTTAAAGTTGCCTCTCTTCCGGGAGACGTAGCTCCGCCTCCTTACATCCGATCGATTGGATTCCGGTTTCCTTGAAAAGTAGAGATCTAGAGCTTTCCAACGAGGGGTCGATCAACCCTGTAGCCCCAAAGGCCCTGGCGTGGCGGGTAGGTGCGCGCCGGTACTGTCTGCTCCGGTACTATGCGCCCAATCGAAAAACCGAGAGAAGCGTTTTAAAGCCAGAGATCCGCCCTTTCAAAATATACCAGAATTGTGCTTCTCGGACCTGATTTGGAGGAGCTGCGGCCTCCCAAAGTGGGCCTATTTCACCCCATTTGAAAGCCATTCGCGCTTTAAAGTTGCCTCTCTTCCGGGAGACGTAGCTCCGCCTACTTACATCCGATCGACTGGACTCCGGTTTCCTTGAAAAGTAGAGATCTAGAGCTTTCCAACGAGCGGTCGATCAACCCTGTAGCCCCAAAGGCCCCGGCGTGGCGTGTAGGTGTGCGCCGGTACTGTCTGCTCCGGTACTATGCGCCCAATCGAAAAACCGAGAGAAGCGTTTTAAAGCCAGAGATCCGCCCTTTCAAAATATATCAGAATTGTGCTTCTCGGACCTGATTTGGAGGAGCTGCGGCCTCCCAAAGTGGGCCTATTTCACCCCATTTGAAAGCCATTCGCGCTTTAAAGTTGCCTCTCTTCCGGGAGACGTAGCTTCGCCTCCTTACATCCGATCGACTGGATTCCGGTTTCCTTGAAAAGTAGAGATCTAGAGCTTTCCAACGAGGGGTCGATCAACCCTGTAGCCCCAAAGGCCCTGGCGTGGCGGGTAGGTGCGCGCCGGTACTGTCTGCTCCGGTACTATGCGCCCAATCGAAAAACCGAGAGAAGCTTTTTAAAGCCAGAGATCCGCCCTTTCAAAATACACCAGAATTGTGCTTCTCGGACCTGATTTGGAGGAGCTGCGGCCTCCCAAAGTGGGCCTATTTCACCCCATTTAAAAGCCATTCGCGCTTTAAAGTTACCTCTCTTCCGGGAGACGTAGCTCCGCCTCCTTACATCCGATCGACTGGATTCCGGTTTCCTTGAAAAGTAGAGATCTAGAGCTTTCCAACGAGGGGTCGATCAACCCTGTAGCCCCAAAGGCCCTGGCGTGGCGGGTAGGTGCGCGCCGGTACTGTCTGCTCCGGTACTATGCGCCCAATCGAAAAACCGAGAGAAGCTTTTTAAAGCCAGAGATCCGCCCTTTCAAAATACACCAGAATTGTGCTTCTCGGACCTGATTTGGAGGAGCTGCGGCCTCCCAAAGTGGGCCTATTTCACCCCATTTAAAAGCCATTCGCGCTTTAAAGTTACCTCTCTTCCGGGAGACGTAGCTCCGCCTCCTTACATCCGATCGACTGGATTCCGGTTTCCTTGAAAAGTAGAGATCTAGAGCTTTCCAACGAGGGGTCGATCAACCCTGTAGCCCCAAAGGCCCCGGCGTGGCCGGTAGGTGTGCGCCGGTACTGTCTGCTCCGGTACTATGCGCCCAATCGAAAAACCGAGAGAAGCGTTTTAAAGCCAGAGATCCGCCCTTTCAAAATATATCAGAATTGTGCTTCTCGGACCTGATTTGGAGGAGCTGCGGCCTCCCAAAGTGGGCCTATTTCACCCCATTTGAAAGCCATTCGCGCTTTAAAGTTGCCTCTCTTCCGGGAGACGTAGCTCCGCCTCCTTACATCCGATCGATTGGATTCCGGTTTCCTTGAAAAGTAGAGATCTAGAGCTTTCCAACGAGGGGTCGATCAACCCTGTAGCCCCAAAGGCCCTGGCGTGGCGGGTAGGTGCGCGCCGGTACTGTCTGCTCCGGTACTATGCGCCCAATCGAAAAACCGAGAGAAGCGTTTTAAAGCCAGAGATCCGCCCTTTCAAAATATACCAGAATTGTGCTTCTCGGACCTGATTTGGAGGAGCTGCGGCCTCCCAAAGTGGGCCTATTTCACCCCATTTGAAAGCCATTCGCGCTTTAAAGTTGCCTCTCTTCCGGGAGACGTAGCTCCGCCTACTTACATCCGATCGACTGGACTCCGGTTTCCTTGAAAAGTAGAGATCTAGAGCTTTCCAACGAGCGGTCGATCAACCCTGTAGCCCCAAAGGCCCCGGCGTGGCGTGTAGGTGTGCGCCGGTACTGTCTGCTCCGGTACTATGCGCCCAATCGAAAAACCGAGAGAAGCGTTTTAAAGCCAGAGATCCGCCCTTTCAAAATATATCAGAATTGTGCTTCTCGGACCTGATTTGGAGGAGCTGCGGCCTCCCAAAGTGGGCCTATTTCACCCCATTTGAAAGCCATTCGCGCTTTAAAGTTGCCTCTCTTCCGGGAGACGTAGCTTCGCCTCCTTACATCCGATCGACTGGATTCCGGTTTCCTTGAAAAGTAGAGATCTAGAGCTTTCCAACGAGGGGTCGATCAACCCTGTAGCCCCAAAGGCCCTGGCGTGGCGGGTAGGTGCGCGCCGGTACTGTCTGCTCCGGTACTATGCGCCCAATCGAAAAACCGAGAGAAGCTTTTTTAAAGCCAGAGATCCGCCCTTTCAAAATACACCAGAATTGTGCTTCTCGGACCTGATTTGGAGGAGCTGCGGCCTCCCAAAGTGGGCCTATTTCACCCCATTTAAAAGCCATTCGCGCTTTAAAGTTACCTCTCTTCCGGGAGACGTAGCTCCGCCTCCTTACATCCGATCGACTGGATTCCGGTTTCCTTGAAAAGTAGAGATCTAGAGCTTTCCAACGAGGGGTCGATCAACCCTGTAGCCCCAAAGGCCCCGGCGTGGCCGGTAGGTGTGCGCCGGTACTGTCTGCTCCGGTACTATGCGCCCAATCGAAAAACCGAGAGAAGCGTTTTAAAGCCAGAGATCCGCCCTTTCAAAATATATCAGAATTGTGCTTCTCGGACCTGATTTGGAGGAGCTGCGGCCTCCCAAAGTGGGCCTATTTCACCCCATTTGAAAGCCATTCGCGCTTTAAAGTTGCCTCTCTTCCGGGATACGTAGCTCCGCCTCTTTACATCCGATCGACTGGATTCTGGTTTCCTTGAAAAGTAGAGATCTAGAGCTTTCCAACGAGGGGTCGATCAACCCTGTAGCCCCAAAGGCCCTGGCGTGGCGGGTAGGTGCGCGCCGGTACTGTCTGCTCCGGTACTATGCGCCCAATCGAAAAACCGAGAGAAGCTTTTTAAAGCCAGAGATCCGCCCTTTCAAAATACACCAGAATTGTGCTTCTCGGACCTGATTTGGAGGAGCTGCGGCCTCCCAAAGTGGGCCTATTTCACCCCATTTAAAAGCCATTCGCGCTTTAAAGTTACCTCTCTTCCGGGAGACGTAGCTCCGCCTCCTTACATCCGATCGACTGGATTCCGGTTTCCTTGAAAAGTAGAGATCTAGAGCTTTCCAACGAGGGGTCGATCAACCCTGTAGCCCCAAAGGCCCCGGCGTGGCCGGTAGGTGTGCGCCGGTACTGTCTGCTCCGGTACTATGCGCCCAATCGAAAAACCGAGAGAAGCGTTTTAAAGCCAGAGATCCGCCCTTTCAAAATATATCAGAATTGTGCTTCTCGGACCTGATTTGGAGGAGCTGCGGCCTCCCAAAGTGGGCCTATTTCACCCCATTTGAAAGCCATTCGCGCTTTAAAGTTGCCTCTCTTCCGGGAGACGTAGCTTCTCCTCCTTACATCCGATCGACTGGATTCCGGTTTCCTTGAAAAGTAGAGATCTAGAGCTTTCCAACGAGGGGTCGATCAACCCTGTAGCCCAAAAGGCCCCGGCGTGGCGGGTAGGTGCGCGCCGGTACTGTCTGCTCCGGTACTATGCGCCCAATCGAAAAACCGAGAGAAGCGTTTTAAAGCCAGAGATCCGCCCTTTCAAAATATACCAGAATTCTGCTTCTCGGACCTGATTTGGAGGAGCTGCGGCCTCCCAAAGTGAGCCTATTTCACCCCATTTGAAAGCCATTCGCGCTTTAAAGTTGCCTCTCTTCCGGGAGACGTAGCTCCGCCTCTTTACATCCGATCGACTGGATTCTGGTTTCCTTGAAAAGTAGAGATCTAGAGCTTTCCAACGAGGGGTCGATCAACCCTGTAGCCCCAAAGGCCCTGGCGTGGCGGGTAGGTGCGCGCCGGTACTGTCTGCTCCGGTACTATGCGCCCAATCGAAAAACCGAGAGAAGCTTTTTAAAGCCATAGATCCGCCCTTTCAAAATATACCAGAATTGTGCTTCTCGGACCTGATTTGGAGGAGCTGCGGCCTCCCAAAGTGGGCCTATTTCACCCCATTTGAAAGCCATTCGCGCTTTAAAGTTGCCTCTCTTCCGGGAGACGTAGCTCCGCCTACTTACATCCGATCGACTGGACTCCGGTTTCCTTGAAAAGTAGAGATCTAGAGCTTTCCAACGAGCGGTCGATCAACCCTGTAGCCCCAAAGGCCCCGGCGTGGCGTGTAGGTGTGCGCCGGTACTGTCTGCTCCGGTACTATGCGCCCAATCGAAAAACCGAGAGAAGCGTTTTAAAGCCAGAGATCTGCCCTTTCAAAATTTACCAGAATTGTGCTTCTCGGACCTGATTTGGAGGAGCTGCGGCCTCCCAAAGTGGGCCTATTTCACCCCATTTGAAAGCCATTCGCGCTTTAAAGTTGCCTCTCTTCCGGGAGACGTAGCTCCGCCTCCTTACATCCGATCGATTGGATTCCGGTTTCCTTGAAAAGTAGAGATCTAGAGCTTTCCAACGAGGGGTCGATAAACCCTGTAGCCCCAAAGGCCCCGGCGTGGCAGGTAGGTGCGCGCCGGTACTGTCTGCTCCGGTACTATGCGCCCAATCGAAAAACCGAGAGAAGCGTTTTAAAGCCATAGATCCGCCCTTTCAAAATATACCAGAATTGTGCTTCTCGGACCTGATTTGGAGGAGCTGCGGCCTCCCAAAGTGGGCCTATTTCACCCCATTTGAAAGCCATTCGCGCTTTAAAGTTGCCTCTCTTCCGGGAGACGTAGCTCCGCCTCTTTACATCCGATCGACTGGATTCTGGTTTCCTTGAAAAGTAGAGATCTAGAGCTTTCCAACGAGGGGTCGATCAACCCTGTAGCCCCAAAGGCCCTGGCGTGGCGGGTAGGTGCGCGCCGGTACTGTCTGCTCCGGTACTATGCGCCCAATCGAAAAACCGAGAGAAGCTTTTTAAAGCCAGAGATCCGCCCTTTCAAAATACACCAGAATTGTGCTTCTCGGACCTGATTTGGAGGAGCTGCGGCCTCCCAAAGTGGGCCTATTTCACCCCATTTAAAAGCCATTCGCGCTTTAAAGTTACCTCTCTTCCGGGAGACGTAGCTCCGCCTCCTTACATCCGATCGACTGGATTCCGGTTTCCTTGAAAAGTAGAGATCTAGAGCTTTCCAACGAGGGGTCGATCAACCCTGTAGCCCCAAAGGCCCCGGCGTGGCCGGTAGGTGTGCGCCGGTACTGTCTGCTCCGGTACTATGCGCCCAATCGAAAAACCGAGAGAAGCGTTTTAAAGCCAGAGATCCGCCCTTTCAAAATATATCAGAATTGTGCTTCTCGGACCTGATTTGGAGGAGCTGCGGCCTCCCAAAGTGAGCCTATTTCACCCCATTTGAAAGCCATTCGCGCTTTAAAGTTGCCTCTCTTCCGGGAGACGTAGCTTCTCCTCCTTACATCCGATCGACTGGATTCCGAATTCCTTGAAAAGTAGAGATCTAGAGCTTTCCAACGAGGGGTCGACCAACCCTGTAGCCCAAAAGGCCCCGGCGTGGCGGGTAGGTGCGCGCCGGTACTGTCTGCTCCGGTACTATGCGCCCAATCGAAAAACCGAGAGAAGCGTTTTAAAGCCAGAGATCCGCCCTTTCAAAATATACCAGAATTCTGCTTCTCGGACCTGATTTGGAGGAGCTGCGGCCTCCCAAAGTGAGCCTATTTCACCCCATTTGAAAGCCATTCGCGCTTTAAAGTTGCCTCTCTTCCGGGAGACGTAGCTCCGCCTCTTTACATCCGATCGACTGGATTCTGGTTTCCTTGAAAAGTAGAGATCTAGAGCTTTCCAACGAGGGGTCGATCAACCCTGTAGCCCCAAAGGCCCTGGCGTGGCGGGTAGGTGCGCGACGGTACTGTCTGCTCCGGTACTATGCGCCCAATCGAAAAACCGAGAGAAGCTTTTTAAAGCCATAGATCCGCCCTTTCAAAATATACCAGAATTGTGCTTCTCGGACCTGATTTGGAGGAGCTGCGGCCTCCCAAAGTGGGCCTATTTCACCCCATTTGAAAGCCATTCGCGCTTTAAAGTTGCCTCTCTTCCGGGAGACGTAGCTCCGCCTACTTACATCCGATCGACTGGACTCCGGTTTCCTTGAAAAGTAGAGATCTAGAGCTTTCCAACGAGCGGTCGATCAACCCTGTAGCCCCAAAGGCCCCGGCGTGGCGTGTAGGTGTGCGCCGGTACTGTCTGCTCCGGTACTATGCGCCCAATCGAAAAACCGAGAGAAGCGTTTTAAAGCCAGAGATCTGCCCTTTCAAAATTTACCAGAATTGTGCTTCTCGGACCTGATTTGGAGGAGCTGCGGCCTCCCAAAGTGGGCCTATTTCACCCCATTTGAAAGCCATTCGCGCTTTAAAGTTGCCTCTCTTCCGGGAGACGTAGCTCCGCCTCCTTACATCCGATCGATTGGATTCCGGTTTCCTTGAAAAGTAGAGATCTAGAGCTTTCCAACGAGGGGTCGATAAACCCTGTAGCCCCAAAGGCCTTGGCGTGGCGGGTAGGTGCGCGCCGGTACTGTCTGCTCCGGTACTATGCGCCCAATCGAAAAACAGAGAGAAGCGTTTTAAAGCCAGAGATCCGCCCTTTCAAAATATACCAGAATTCTGCTTCTCGGACCTGATTTGGAGGAGCTGCGGCCTCCCAAAGTGGGCCTATTTCACCCCATTTGAAAGCCATTCGCGCTTTAAAGTTGCCTCTCTTCCGGGAGACGTAGCTCCGCCTCCTTACATCCGATCGACTGGATTCCGGTTTCCTTGAAAAGTAGAGATCTAGAGCTTTCCAACGAGGGGTCGATCAACCCTGTAGCCCCAAAGGCCCCGGAGTGGCGGGTAGGTGCGCGCCGGTACTGTCTGCTCCGGTACTATGCGCCCAATCGAAAAACAGAGAGAAGCTTTTTAAAGCCAGAGATCCGCCCTTTCAAAATATATCAGAATTGTGCTTCTCGGACCTGATTTGGAGGAGCTGCGGCCTCCCAAAGTGGGCCTATTTCACCCCATTTGAAAGCCATTCGCGCTTTAAAGTTGCCTCTCTTCCGGGATACGTAGCTCCGCCTCTTTACATCCGATCGACTGGATTCTGGTTTCCTTGAAAAGTAGAGATCTAGAGCTTTCCAACGAGGGGTCGATCAACCCTGTAGCCCCAAAGGCCCTGGCGTGGCGGGTAGGTGCGAGCCGGTACTGTCTGCTCCGGTACTATGCGCCCAATCGAAAAACCGAGAGAAGCGTTTTAATGCAGAGATCCGCCCTTTCAAAATATACCAGAATTGTGCTTCTCGGACCTGATTTGGAGGAGCTGCGGCCTCCCAAAGTGGGCCTATTTCACCCCATTTGAAAGCCATTCGCGCTTTAAAGTTGCCTCTCTTCTGGGAGACGTAGCTCCGCTTACTTACATCCGATCGACTGGATTCCGGTTTCCTTGAAAAGTAGAGATCTAGAGCTTTCCAACGAGGGGTCGATCAACCCTGTAGCCCCAAAGGCCCCGGCGTGGCGGGTAGGTGTGCGCCGGTACTGTCTGCTCCGGTACTATGCGCCCAATCGAAAAACCGAGAGAAGCGTTTTAAAGCCAGAGATCCGCCCTTTCAAAATATACCAGAATTGTGCTTCTCGGACCTGATTTGGAGGAGCTGCGGCCTCCCAAAGTGGGCCTATTTCACCCCATTTGAAAGCCATTCGCGCTTTAAAGTTGCCTCTCTTCCGGGAGATGTAGCTCCGCCTCCTTACATCCGATCGACTGAATTCTGGTTTCCTTGAAAAGTAGAGAGCTACAGCTTTCCAACGAGGGGTCGATCAACCCTGTAGCCCCAAAGGCCCTGGCGTGGCGGGTAGGTGCGCGCCGGTACTGTCTGCTCCGGTACTATGCGCCCAATCGAAAAACCGAGAGAAGCGTTTTAAAGCCAGAGATCCGCCCTTTCAAAATATACCAGAATTGTGCTTCTCGGACCTGATTTGGAGGAGCTGCGGCCTCCCAAAGTGGGCCTATTTCACCCCATTTGAAAGCCATTCGCGCTTTAAAGTTGCCTCTCTTCCGGGAGACGTAGCTCCGCCTACTTACATCCGATCGACTGGACTCCGGTTTCCTTGAAAAGTAGAGATCTAGAGCTTTCCAACGAGCGGTCGATCAACCCTGTAGCCCCAAAGGCCCCGGCGTGGCGTGTAGGTGTGCGCCGGTACTGTCTGCTCCGGTACTATGCGCCCAATTGAAAAACCGAGAGAAGCGTTTTAAAGCCAGAGATCCGCCCTTTCAAAATATATCAGAATTGTGCTTCTCGGACCTGATTTGGAGGAGCTGCGGCCTCCCAAAGTGGGCCTATTTCACCCCATTTGAAAGCCATTCGCGCTTTAAAGTTGCCTCTCTTCCGGGAGACGTAGCTTCGCCTCCTTACATCCGATCGACTGGATTCCGGTTTCCTTGAAAAGTAGAGATCTAGAGCTTTCCAACGAGGGGTCGATCAACCCTGTAGCCCCAAAGGCCCTGGCGTGGCGGGTAGGTGCGCGCCGGTACTGTCTGCTCCGGTACTATGCGCCCAATCGAAAAACCGAGAGAAGCTTTTTAAAGCCAGAGATCCGCCCTTTCAAAATATATCAGAATTGTGCTTCTCGGACCTGATTTGGAGGAGCTGCGGCCTCCCAAAGTGGGCCTATTTCACCCCATTTGAAAGCCATTCGCGCTTTAAAGTTGCCTCTCTTCCGGGATACGTAGCTCCGCCTTTTTACATCCGATCGACTGGATTCTGGTTTCCTTGAAAAGTAGAGATCTAGAGCTTTCCAACGAGGGGTCGATCAACCCTGTAGCCCCAAAGGCCCTGGCGTGGCGGGTAGGTGCGAGCCGGTACTGTCTGCTCCGGTACTATGCGCCCAATCGAAAAACCGAGAGAAGCGTTTTAAAGCCAGAGATCCGCCCTTTCAAAATATACCAGAATTGTGCTTCTCGGACCTGATTTGGAGGAGCTGCGGCCTCCCAAAGTGGGCCTATTTCACCCCATTTGAAAGCCATTCGCGCTTTAAAGTTGCCTCTCTTCTGGGAGACGTAGCTCCGCCTACTTACATCCGATCGACTGGATTCCGGTTTCCTTGAAAAGTAGAGATCTAGAGCTTTCCAACGAGGGGTCGATCAACCCAGTAGCCCCAAAGGCCCCGGCGTGGCGGGTAGGTGTGCGCCGGTACTGTCTGCTCCGGTACTATGCGCCCAATCGAAAAACCGAGAGAAGCTTTTTAAAGACAGAGATCTGCCCTTTCAAAATATACCAGAATTGTGCTTCTCGGACCTGATTTGGAGGAGCTGCGGCCTCCCAAAGTGGGCCTATTTCACCCCATTTGAAAGCCATTCGCGCTTTAAAGTTGCCTCTCTTCCGGGAGACGTAGCTCCGCCTACTTACATCCGATCGACTGGACTCCGGTTTCCTTGAAAAGTAGAGATCTAGAGCTTTCCAACGAGCGGTCGATCAACCCTGTAGCCCCAAAGGCCCCGGCGTGGCGTGTAGGTGTGCGCCGGTACTGTCTGCTCCGGTACTATGCGCCCAATCGAAAAACCGAGAGAAGCGTTTTAAAGCCAGAGATCTGCCCTTTCAAAATATACCAGAATTGTGCTTCTCGGACCTGATTTGGAGGAGCTGCGGCCTCCCAAAGTGGGCCTATTTCACCCCATTTGAAAGCCATTCGCGCTTTAAAGTTGCCTCTCTTCCGGGAGACGTAGCTCCGCCTCCTTACATCCGATCGATTGGATTCCGGTTTCCTTGAAAAGTAGAGATCTAGAGCTTTCCAACGAGGGGTCGATCAACCCTGTAGCCCCAAAGGCCCTGGCGTGGCGGGTAGGTGCGCGCCGGTACTGTCTGCTCCGGTACTATGCGCCCAATCGAAAAACCGAGAGAAGCGTTTTAAAGCCAGAGATCCGCCCTTTCAAAATATACCAGAATTGTGCTTCTCGGACCTGATTTGGAGGAGCTGCGGCCTCCCAAAGTGGGCCTATTTCACCCCATTTGAAAGCCATTCGCGCTTTAAAGTTGCCTCTCTTCCGGGAGACGTAGCTCCGCCTACTTACATCCGATCGACTGGACTCCGGTTTCCTTGAAAAGTAGAGATCTAGAGCTTTCCAACGAGCGGTCGATCAACCCTGTAGCCCCAAAGGCCCCGGCGTGGCGTGTAGGTGTGCGCCGGTACTGTCTGCTCCGGTACTATGCGCCCAATCGAAAAACCGAGAGAAGCGTTTTAAAGCCAGAGATCCGCCCTTTCAAAATATATCAGAATTGTGCTTCTCGGACCTGATTTGGAGGAGCTGCGGCCTCCCAAAGTGGGCCTATTTCACCCCATTTAAAAGCCATTCGCGCTTTAAAGTTACCTCTCTTCCGGGAGACGTAGCTCCGCCTCCTTACATCCGATCGACTGGATTCCGGTTTCCTTGAAAAGTAGAGATCTAGAGCTTTCCAACGAGGGGTCGATCAACCCTGTAGCCCCAAAGACCCCGGCGTGGCCGGTAGGTGTGCGCCGTTACTGTCTGCTCCGGTACTATGCGCCCAATCGAAAAACCGAGAGAAGCGTTTTAAAGCCAGAGATCCGCCCTTTCAAAATATATCAGAATTGTGCTTCTCGGACCTGATTTGGAGGAGCTGCGGCCTCCCAAAGTGGGCCTATTTCACCCCATTTGAAAGCCATTCGCGCTTTAAAGTTGCCTCTCTTCCGGGAGACGTAGCTCCGCCTCCTTACATCCGATCGATTGGATTCCGGTTTCCTTGAAAAGTAGAGATCTAGAGCTTTCCAACGAGGGGTCGATCAACCCTGTAGCCCCAAAGGCCCTGGCGTGGCGGGTAGGTGCGCGCCGGTACTGTCTGCTCCGGTACTATGCGCCCAATCGAAAAACCGAGAGAAGCGTTTTAAAGCCAGAGATCCGCCCTTTCAAAATATACCAGAATTGTGCTTCTCGGACCTGATTTGGAGGAGCTGCGGCCTCCCAAAGTGGGCCTATTTCACCCCATTTGAAAGCCATTCGCGCTTTAAAGTTGCCTCTCTTCCGGGAGACGTAGCTCCGCCTACTTACATCCGATCGACTGGACTCCGGTTTCCTTGAAAAGTAGAGATCTAGAGCTTTCCAACGAGCGGTCGATCAACCCTGTAGCCCCAAAGGCCCCGGCGTGGCGTGTAGGTGTGCGCCGGTACTGTCTGCTCCGGTACTATGCGCCCAATCGAAAAACCGAGAGAAGCGTTTTAAAGCCAGAGATCCGCCCTTTCAAAATATATCAGAATTGTGCTTCTCGGACCTGATTTGGAGGAGCTGCGGCCTCCCAAAGTGGGCCTATTTCACCCCATTTGAAAGCCATTCGCGCTTTAAAGTTGCCTCTCTTCCGGGAGACGTAGCTTCGCCTCCTTACATCCGATCGACTGGATTCCGGTTTCCTTGAAAAGTAGAGATCTAGAGCTTTCCAACGAGGGGTCGATCAACCCTGTAGCCCCAAAGGCCCTGGCGTGGCGGGTAGGTGCGCGCCGGTACTGTCTGCTCCGGTACTATGCGCCCAATCGAAAAACCGAGAGAAGCTTTTTAAAGCCAGAGATCCGCCCTTTCAAAATACACCAGAATTGTGCTTCTCGGACCTGATTTGGAGGAGCTGCGGCCTCCCAAAGTGGGCCTATTTCACCCCATTTAAAAGCCATTCGCGCTTTAAAGTTACCTCTCTTCCGGGAGACGTAGCTCCGCCTCCTTACATCCGATCGACTGGATTCCGGTTTCCTTGAAAAGTAGAGATCTAGAGCTTTCCAACGAGGGGTCGATCAACCCTGTAGCCCCAAAGGCCCCGGCGTGGCCGGTAGGTGTGCGCCGGTACTGTCTGCTCCGGTACTATGCGCCCAATCGAAAAACCGAGAGAAGCGTTTTAAAGCCAGAGATCCGCCCTTTCAAAATATATCAGAATTGTGCTTCTCGGACCTGATTTGGAGGAGCTGCGGCCTCCCAAAGTGGGCCTATTTCACCCCATTTGAAAGCCATTCGCGCTTTAAAGTTGCCTCTCTTCCGGGATACGTAGCTCCGCCTCTTTACATCCGATCGACTGGATTCTGGTTTCCTTGAAAAGTAGAGATCTAGAGCTTTCCAACGAGGGGTCGATCAACCCTGTAGCCCCAAAGGCCCTGGCGTGGCGGGTAGGTGCGCGCCGGTACTGTCTGCTCCGGTACTATGCGCCCAATCGAAAAACCGAGAGAAGCTTTTTAAAGCCAGAGATCCGCCCTTTCAAAATACACCAGAATTGTGCTTCTCGGACCTGATTTGGAGGAGCTGCGGCCTCCCAAAGTGGGCCTATTTCACCCCATTTAAAAGCCATTCGCGCTTTAAAGTTACCTCTCTTCCGGGAGACGTAGCTCCGCCTCCTTACATCCGATCGACTGGATTCCGGATTCCTTGAAAAGTAGAGATCTAGAGCTTTCCAACGAGGGGTCGATCAACCCTGTAGCCCCAAAGGCCCCGGCGTGGCCGGTAGGTGTGCGCCGGTACTGTCTGCTCCGGTACTATGCGCCCAATCGAAAAACCGAGAGAAGCGTTTTAAAGCCAGAGATCCGCCCTTTCAAAATATACCAGAATTGTGCTTCTCGGACCTGATTTGGAGGAGCTGCGGCCTCCCAAAGTGGGCCTATTTCACCCCATTTGAAAGCCATTCGCGCTTTAAAGTTGCCTCTCTTCCGGGAGACGTAGCTTCTCCTCCTTACATCCGATCGACTGGATTCCGGTTTCCTTGAAAAGTAGAGATCTAGAGCTTTCCAACGAGGGGTCGATCAACCCTGTAGCCCAAAAGGCCCCGGCGTGGCGGGTAGGTGCGCGCCGGTACTGTCTGCTCCGGTACTATGCGCCCAATCGAAAAACCGAGAGAAGCGTTTTAAAGCCAGAGATCCGCCCTTTCAAAATATACCAGAATTCTGCTTCTCGGACCTGATTTGGAGGAGCTGCGGCCTCCCAAAGTGAGCCTATTTCACCCCATTTGAAAGCCATTCGCGCTTTAAAGTTGCCTCTCTTCCGGGAGACGTAGCTCCGCCTCTTTACATCCGATCGACTGGATTCTGGTTTCCTTGAAAAGTAGAGATCTAGAGCTTTCCAACGAGGGGTCGATCAACCCTGTAGCCCCAAAGGCCCTGGCGTGGCGGGTAGGTGCGCGACGGTACTGTCTGCTCCGGTACTATGCGCCCAATCGAAAAACCGAGAGAAGCTTTTTAAAGCCATAGATCCGCCCTTTCAAAATATACCAGAATTGTGCTTCTCGGACCTGATTTGGAGGAGCTGCAGCCTCCCAAAGTGGGCCTATTTCACCCCATTTGAAAGCCATTCGCGCTTTAAAGTTGCCTCTCTTCCGGGAGACGTAGCTCCGCCTACTTACATCCGATCGACTGGACTCCGGTTTCCTTGAAAAGTAGAGATCTAGAGCTTTCCAACGAGCGGTCGATCAACCCTGTAGCCCCAAAGGCCCCGGCGTGGCGTGTAGGTGTGCGCCGGTACTGTCTGCTCCGGTACTATGCGCCCAATCGAAAAACCGAGAGAAGCGTTTTAAAGCCAGAGATCTGCCCTTTCAAAATTTACCAGAATTGTGCTTCTCGGACCTGATTTGGAGGAGCTGCGGCCTCCCAAAGTGGGCCTATTTCACCCCATTTGAAAGCCATTCGCGCTTTAAAGTTGCCTCTCTTCCGGGAGACGTAGCTCCGCCTCCTTACATCCGATCGATTGGATTCCGGTTTCCTTGAAAAGTAGAGATCTAGAGCTTTCCAACGAGGGGTCGATAAACCCTGTAGCCCCAAAGGCCCCGGCGTGGCGGGTAGGTGCGCGCCGGTACTGTCTGCTCCGGTACTATGCGCCCAATCGAAAAACAGAGAGAAGCGTTTTAAAGCCAGAGATCCGCCCTTTCAAAATATACCAGAATTCTGCTTCTCGGACCTGATTTGGAGGAGCTGCGGCCTCCCAAAGTGGGCCTATTTCACCCCATTTGAAAGCCATTCGCGCTTTAAAGTTGCCTCTCTTCCGGGAGACGTAGCTCCGCCTCTTTACATCCGATCGACTGGATTCTGGTTTCCTTGAAAAGTAGAGATCTAGAGCTTTCCAACGAGGGGTCGATCAACCCTGTAGCCCCAAAGGCCCTGGCGTGGCGGGTAGGTGCGCGCCAATACTGTCTGCTCCGGTACTATGCGCCCAATCGAAAAACCGAGAGAAGCTTTTTAAAGCCAGAGATCCGCCCTTTCAAAATACACCAGAATTGTGCTTCTCGGACCTGATTTGGAGGAGCTGCGGCCTCCCAAAGTGGGCCTATTTCACCCCATTTAAAAGCCATTCGCGCTTTAAAGTTACCTCTCTTCCGGGAGACGTAGCTCCGCCTCCTTACATCCGATCGACTGGATTCCGGTTTCCTTGAAAAGTAGAGATCTAGAGCTTTCCAACGAGGGGTCGATCAACCCTGTAGCCCCAAAGGCCCCGGCGTGGCCGGTAGGTGTGCGCCGGTACTGTCTGCTCCGGTACTATGCGCCCAATCGAAAAACCGAGAGAAGCGTTTTAAAGCCAGAGATCCGCCCTTTCAAAATATACCAGAATTCTGCTTCTCGGACCTGATTTGGAGGAGCTGCGGCCTCCCAAAGTGAGCCTATTTCACCCCATTTGAAAGCCATTCGCGCTTTAAAGTTGCCTCTCTTCCGGGAGACGTAGCTCCGCCTCTTTACATCCGATCGACTGGATTCTGGTTTCCTTGAAAAGTAGAGATCTAGAGCTTTCCAACGAGGGGTCGATCAACCCTGTAGCCCCAAAGGCCCTGGCGTGGCGGGTAGGTGCGCGACGGTACTGTCTGCTCCGGTACTATGCGCCCAATCGAAAAACCGAGAGAAGCTTTTTAAAGCCATAGATCCGCCCTTTCAAAATATACCAGAATTGTGCTTCTCGGACCTGATTTGGAGGAGCTGCGGCCTCCCAAAGTGGGCCTATTTCACCCCATTTGAAAGCCATTCGCGCTTTAAAGTTGCCTCTCTTCCGGGAGACGTAGCTCCGCCTACTTACATCCGATCGACTGGACTCCGGTTTCCTTGAAAAGTAGAGATCTAGAGCTTTCCAACGAGCGGTCGATCAACCCTGTAGCCCCAAAGGCCCCGGCGTGGCGTGTAGGTGTGCGCCGGTACTGTCTGCTCCGGTACTATGCGCCCAATCGAAAAACCGAGAGAAGCGTTTTAAAGCCAGAGATCTGCCCTTTCAAAATTTACCAGAATTGTGCTTCTCGGACCTGATTTGGAGGAGCTGCGGCCTCCCAAAGTGGGCCTATTTCACCCCATTTGAAAGCCATTCGCGCTTTAAAGTTGCCTCTCTTCCGGGAGACGTAGCTCCGCCTCCTTACATCCGATCGATTGGATTCCGGTTTCCTTGAAAAGTAGAGATCTAGAGCTTTCCAACGAGGGGTCGATAAACCCTGTAGCCCCAAAGGCCTTGGCGTGGCGGGTAGGTGCGCGCCGGTACTGTCTGCTCCGGTACTATGCGCCCAATCGAAAAACAGAGAGAAGCGTTTTAAAGCCAGAGATCCGCCCTTTCAAAATATACCAGAATTCTGCTTCTCGGACCTGATTTGGAGGAGCTGCGGCCTCCCAAAGTGGGCCTATTTCACCCCATTTGAAAGCCATTCGCGCTTTAAAGTTGCCTCTCTTCCGGGAGACGTAGCTCCGCCTCCTTACATCCGATCGACTGGATTCCGGTTTCCTTGAAAAGTAGAGATCTAGAGCTTTCCAACGAGGGGTCGATCAACCCTGTAGCCCCAAAGGCCCCGGAGTGGCGGGTAGGTGCGCGCCGGTACTGTCTGCTCCGGTACTATGCGCCCAATCGAAAAACAGAGAGAAGCTTTTTAAAGCCAGAGATCCGCCCTTTCAAAATATATCAGAATTGTGCTTCTCGGACCTGATTTGGAGGAGCTGCGGCCTCCCAAAGTGGGCCTATTTCACCCCATTTGAAAGCCATTCGCGCTTTAAAGTTGCCTCTCTTCCGGGATACGTAGCTCCGCCTCTTTACATCCGATCGACTGGATTCTGGTTTCCTTGAAAAGTAGAGATCTAGAGCTTTCCAACGAGGGGTCGATCAACCCTGTAGCCCCAAAGGCCCTGGCGTGGCGGGTAGGTGCGAGCCGGTACTGTCTGCTCCGGTACTATGCGCCCAATCGAAAAACCGAGAGAAGCGTTTTAAAGCCAGAGATCCGCCCTTTCAAAATATACCAGAATTGTGCTTCTCGGACCTGATTTGGAGGAGCTGCGGCCTCCCAAAGTGGGCCTATTTCACCCCATTTGAAAGCCATTCGCGCTTTAAAGTTGCCTCTCTTCTGGGAGACGTAGCTCCGCTTACTTACATCCGATCGACTGGATTCCGGTTTCCTTGAAAAGTAGAGATCTAGAGCTTTCCAACGAGGGGTCGATCAACCCTGTAGCCCCAAAGGCCCCGGCGTGGCGGGTAGGTGTGCGCCGGTACTGTCTGCTCCGGTACTATGCGCCCAATCGAAAAACCGAGAGAAGCGTTTTAAAGCCAGAGATCCGCCCTTTCAAAATATACCAGAATTGTGCTTCTCGGACCTGATTTGGAGGAGCTGCGGCCTCCCAAAGTGGGCCTATTTCACCCCATTTGAAAGCCATTCGCGCTTTAAAGTTGCCTCTCTTCCGGGAGATGTAGCTCCGCCTCCTTACATCCGATCGACTGAATTCTGGTTTCCTTGAAAAGTAGAGAGCTACAGCTTTCCAACGAGGGGTCGATCAACCCTGTAGCCCCAAAGGCCCTGGCGTGGCGGGTAGGTGCGCGCCGGTACTGTCTGCTCCGGTACTATGCGCCCAATCGAAAAACCGAGAGAAGCGTTTTAAAGCCAGAGATCCGCCCTTTCAAAATATACCAGAATTGTGCTCCTCGGACCTGATTTGGAGGAGCTGCGGCCTCCCAAAGTGGGCCTATTTCACCCCATTTGAAAGCCATTCGCGCTTTAAAGTTGCCTCTCTTCCGGGAGACGTAGCTCCGCCTACTTACATCCGATCGACTGGACTCCGGTTTCCTTGAAAAGTAGAGATCTAGAGCTTTCCAACGAGCGGTCGATCAACCCTGTAGCCCCAAAGGCCCCGGCGTGGCGTGTAGGTGTGCGCCGGTACTGTCTGCTCCGGTACTATGCGCCCAATCGAAAAACCGAGAGAAGCGTTTTAAAGCCAGAGATCCGCCCTTTCAAAATATATCAGAATTGTGCTTCTCGGACCTGATTTGGAGGAGCTGCGGCCTCCCAAAGTGGGCCTATTTCACCCCATTTGAAAGCCATTCGCGCTTTAAAGTTGCCTCTCTTCCGGGAGACGTAGCTTCGCCTCCTTACATCCGATCGACTGGATTCCGGTTTCCTTGAAAAGTAGAGATCTAGAGCTTTCCAACGAGGGGTCGATCAACCCTGTAGCCCCAAAGGCCCTGGCGTGGCGGGTAGGTGCGCGCCGGTACTGTCTGCTCCGGTACTATGCGCCCAATCGAAAAACCGAGAGAAGCTTTTTAAAGCCAGAGATCCGCCCTTTCAAAATATATCAGAATTGTGCTTCTCGGACCTGATTTGGAGGAGCTGCGGCCTCCCAAAGTGGGCCTATTTCACCCCATTTGAAAGCCATTCGCGCTTTAAAGTTGCCTCTCTTCCGGGATACGTAGCTCCGCCTCTTTACATCCGATCGACTGGATTCTGGTTTCCTTGAAAAGTAGAGATCTAGAGCTTTCCAACGAGGGGTCGATCAACCCTGTAGCCCCAAAGGCCCTGGCGTGGCGGGTAGGTGCGAGCCGGTACTGTCTGCTCCGGTACTATGCGCCCAATCGAAAAACCGAGAGAAGCGTTTTAAAGCCAGAGATCCGCCCTTTCAAAATATACCAGAATTGTGCTTCTCGGACCTGATTTGGAGGAGCTGCGGCCTCCCAAAGTGGGCCTATTTCACCCCATTTGAAAGCCATTCGCGCTTTAAAGTTGCCTCTCTTCTGGGAGACGTAGCTCCGCCTACTTACATCCGATCGACTGGATTCCGGTTTCCTTGAAAAGTAGAGATCTAGAGCTTTCCAACGAGGGGTCGATCAACCCAGTAGCCCCAAAGGCCCCGGCGTGGCGGGTAGGTGTGCGCCGGTACTGTCTGCTCCGGTACTATGCGCCCAATCGAAAAACCGAGAGAAGCTTTTTAAAGACAGAGATCTGCCCTTTCAAAATATACCAGAATTGTGCTTCTCGGACCTGATTTGGAGGAGCTGCGGCCTCCCAAAGTGGGCCTATTTCACCCCATTTAAAAGCCATTCGCGCTTTAAAGTTGCCTCTCTTCCGGGAGACGTAGCTCCGCCTCCTTACATCCGATCGACTGGATTCCGGTTTCCTTGAAAAGTAGAGATCTAGAGCTTTCCAACGAGGGGTCGATCAACCCTGTAGCCCAAAAGGCCCCGGCGTGGCGGGTAGGTGCGCGCCGGTACTGTCTGCTCCGGTACTATGCGCCCAATCGAAAAACCGAGAGAAGCGTTTTAAAGCCAGAGATCCGCCCTTTCAAAATATACCAGAATTGTGCTTCTCGGACCTGATTTGGAGGAGCTGCGGCCTCCCAAAGTGGGCCTATTTCACCCCATTTGAAAGCCATTCGCGCTTTAAAGTTGCCTCTCTTCCGGGAGACGTAGCTTCGCCTCCTTACATCCGATCGACTGGATTCCGGTTTCCTTGAAAAGTAGAGATCTAGAGCTTTCCAACGAGGGGTCGATCAACCCTGTAGCCCCAAAGGCCCTGGCGTGGCGGGTAGGTGCGCGCCGGTACTGTCTGCTCCGGTACTATGCGCCCAATCGAAAAACCGAGAGAAGCTTTTTAAAGCCAGAGATCCGCCCTTTCAAAATACACTAGAATTGTGCTTCTCGGACCTGATTTGGAGGAGCTGCGGCCTCCCAAAGTGGGCCTATTTCACCCCATTTAAAAGCCATTCGCGCTTTAAAGTTACCTCTCTTCCGGGAGACGTAGCTCCGCCTCCTTACAACCGATCGACTGGATTCCGGTTTCCTTGAAAAGTAGAGATCTAGAGCTTTCCAACGAGGGGTCGATCAACCCTGTAGCCCCAAAGGCCCCGGCGTGGCCGGTAGGTGTGCGCCGGTACTGTCTGCTCCGGTACTATGCGCCCAATCGAAAAACCGAGAGAATCGTTTTAAAGCCAGAGATCCGCCCTTTCAAAATATATCAGAATTGTGCTTCTCGGACCTGATTTGGAGGAGCTGCGGCCTCCCAAAGTGGGCCTATTTCACCCCATTTAAAAGCCATTCGCGCTTTAAAGTTACCTCTCTTCCGGGAGACGTAGCTCCGCCTCCTTACATCCGATCGACTGGATTCCGGTTTCCTTGAAAAGTAGAGATCTAGAGCTTTCCAACGAGGGGTCGATCAACCCTGTAGCCCCAAAGACCCCGGCGTGGCCGGTAGGTGTGCGCCGTTACTGTCTGCTCCGGTACTATGCGCCCAATCGAAAAACCGAGAGAAGCGTTTTAAAGCCAGAGATCCGCCCTTTCAAAATATATCAGAATTGTGCTTCTCGGACCTGATTTGGAGGAGCTGCGGCCTCCCAAAGTGGGCCTATTTCACCCCATTTGAAAGCCATTCGCGCTTTAAAGTTGCCTCTCTTCCGGGAGACGTAGCTCCGCCTCCTTACATCCGATCGATTGGATTCCGGTTTCCTTGAAAAGTAGAGATCTAGAGCTTTCCAACGAGGGGTCGATCAACCCTGTAGCCCCAAAGGCCCTGGCGTGGCGGGTAGGTGCGCGCCGGTACTGTCTGCTCCGGTACTATGCGCCCAATCGAAAAACCGAGAGAAGCGTTTTAAAGCCAGAGATCCGCCCTTTCAAAATATACCAGAATTGTGCTTCTCGGACCTGATTTGGAGGAGCTGCGGCCTCCCAAAGTGGGCCTATTTCACCCCATTTGAAAGCCATTCGCGCTTTAAAGTTGCCTCTCTTCCGGGAGACGTAGCTCCGCCTACTTACATCCGATCGACTGGACTCCGGTTTCCTTGAAAAGTAGAGATCTAGAGCTTTCCAACGAGCGGTCGATCAACCCTGTAGCCCCAAAGGCCCCGGCGTGGCGTGTAGGTGTGCGCCGGTACTGTCTGCTCCGGTACTATGCGCCCAATCGAAAAACCGAGAGAAGCGTTTTAAAGCCAGAGATCCGCCCTTTCAAAATATATCAGAATTGTGCTTCTCGGACCTGATTTGGAGGAGCTGCGGCCTCCCAAAGTGGGCCTATTTCACCCCATTTGAAAGCCATTCGCGCTTTAAAGTTGCCTCTCTTCCGGGAGACGTAGCTTCGCCTCCTTACATCCGATCGACTGGATTCCGGTTTCCTTGAAAAGTAGAGATCTAGAGCTTTCCAACGAGGGGTCGATCAACCCTGTAGCCCCAAAGGCCCTGGCGTGGCGGGTAGGTGCGCGCCGGTACTGTCTGCTCCGGTACTATGCGCCCAATCGAAAAACCGAGAGAAGCTTTTTAAAGCCAGAGATCCGCCCTTTCAAAATACACCAGAATTGTGCTTCTCGGACCTGATTTGGAGGAGCTGCGGCCTCCCAAAGTGGGCCTATTTCACCCCATTTAAAAGCCATTCGCGCTTTAAAGTTACCTCTCTTCCGGGAGACGTAGCTCCGCCTCCTTACATCCGATCGACTGGATTCCGGTTTCCTTGAAAAGTAGAGATCTAGAGCTTTCCAACGAGGGGTCGATCAACCCTGTAGCCCCAAAGGCCCCGGCGTGGCCGGTAGGTGTGCGCCGGTACTGTCTGCTCCGGTACTATGCGCCCAATCGAAAAACCGAGAGAAGCGTTTTAAAGCCAGAGATCCGCCCTTTCAAAATATATCAGAATTGTGCTTCTCGGACCTGATTTGGAGGAGCTGCGGCCTCCCAAAGTGGGCCTATTTCACCCCATTTGAAAGCCATTCGCGCTTTAAAGTTGCCTCTCTTCCGGGATACGTAGCTCCGCCTCTTTACATCCGATCGACTGGATTCTGGTTTCCTTGAAAAGTAGAGATCTAGAGCTTTCCAACGAGGGGTCGATCAACCCTGTAGCCCCAAAGGCCCTGGCGTGGCGGGTAGGTGCGCGCCGGTACTGTCTGCTCCGGTACTATGCGCCCAATCGAAAAACCGAGAGAAGCTTTTTAAAGCCAGAGATCCGCCCTTTCAAAATACACCAGAATTGTGCTTCTCGGACCTGATTTGGAGGAGCTGCGGCCTCCCAAAGTGGGCCTATTTCACCCCATTTAAAAGCCATTCGCGCTTTAAAGTTACCTCTCTTCCGGGAGACGTAGCTCCGCCTCCTTACATCCGATCGACTGGATTCCGGATTCCTTGAAAAGTAGAGATCTAGAGCTTTCCAACGAGGGGTCGATCAACCCTGTAGCCCCAAAGGCCCCGGCGTGGCCGGTAGGTGTGCGCCGGTACTGTCTGCTCCGGTACTATGCGCCCAATCGAAAAACCGAGAGAAGCGTTTTAAAGCCAGAGATCCGCCCTTTCAAAATATATCAGAATTGTGCTTCTCGGACCTGATTTGGAGGAGCTGCGGCCTCCCAAAGTGGGCCTATTTCACCCCATTTGAAAGCCATTCGCGCTTTAAAGTTGCCTCTCTTCCGGGAGACGTAGCTTCTCCTCCTTACATCCGATCGACTGGATTCCGGTTTCCTTGAAAAGTAGAGATCTAGAGCTTTCCAACGAGGGGTCGATCAACCCTGTAGCCCAAAAGGCCCCGGCGTGGCGGGTAGGTGCGCGCCGGTACTGTCTGCTCCGGTACTATGCGCCCAATCGAAAAACCGAGAGAAGCGTTTTAAAGCCAGAGATCCGCCCTTTCAAAATATACCAGAATTGTGCTTCTCGGACCTGATTTGGAGGAGCTGCGGCCTCCCAAAGTGGGCCTATTTCACCCCATTTGAAAGCCATTCGCGCTTTAAAGTTGCCTCTCTTCCGGGAGACGTAGCTCCGCCTCCTTACATCCGATCGATTGGATTCCGGTTTCCTTGAAAAGTAGAGATCTAGAGCTTTCCAACGAGGGGTCGATAAACCCTGTAGCCCCAAAGGCCCCGGCGTGGCGGGTAGGTGCGCGCCGGTACTGTCTGCTCCGGTACTATGCGCCCAATCGAAAAACAGAGAGAAGCGTTTTAAAGCCAGAGATCCGCCCTTTCAAAATATACCAGAATTCTGCTTCTCGGACCTGATTTGGAGGAGCTGCGGCCTCCCAAAGTGGGCCTATTTCACCCCATTTGAAAGCCATTCGCGCTTTAAAGTTGCCTCTCTTCCGGGAGACGTAGCTCCGCCTCTTTACATCCGATCGACTGGATTCTGGTTTCCTTGAAAAGTAGAGATCTAGAGCTTTCCAACGAGGGGTCGATCAACCCTGTAGCCCCAAAGGCCCTGGCGTGGCGGGTAGGTGCGCGCCAATACTGTCTGCTCCGGTACTATGCGCCCAATCGAAAAACCGAGAGAAGCTTTTTAAAGCCAGAGATCCGCCCTTTCAAAATACACCAGAATTGTGCTTCTCGGACCTGATTTGGAGGAGCTGCGGCCTCCCAAAGTGGGCCTATTTCACCCCATTTAAAAGCCATTCGCGCTTTAAAGTTACCTCTCTTCCGGGAGACGTAGCTCCGCCTCCTTACATCCGATCGACTGGATTCCGGTTTCCTTGAAAAGTAGAGATCTAGAGCTTTCCAACGAGGGGTCGATCAACCCTGTAGCCCCAAAGGCCCCGGCGTGGCCGGTAGGTGTGCGCCGGTACTGTCTGCTCCGGTACTATGCGCCCAATCGAAAAACCGAGAGAAGCGTTTTAAAGCCAGAGATCCGCCCTTTCAAAATATACCAGAATTCTGCTTCTCGGACCTGATTTGGAGGAGCTGCGGCCTCCCAAAGTGAGCCTATTTCACCCCATTTGAAAGCCATTCGCGCTTTAAAGTTGCCTCTCTTCCGGGAGACGTAGCTCCGCCTCTTTACATCCGATCGACTGGATTCTGGTTTCCTTGAAAAGTAGAGATCTAGAGCTTTCCAACGAGGGGTCGATCAACCCTGTAGCCCCAAAGGCCCTGGCGTGGCGGGTAGGTGCGCGACGGTACTGTCTGCTCCGGTACTATGCGCCCAATCGAAAAACCGAGAGAAGCTTTTTAAAGCCATAGATCCGCCCTTTCAAAATATACCAGAATTGTGCTTCTCGGACCTGATTTGGAGGAGCTGCGGCCTCCCAAAGTGGGCCTATTTCACCCCATTTGAAAGCCATTCGCGCTTTAAAGTTGCCTCTCTTCCGGGAGACGTAGCTCCGCCTACTTACATCCGATCGACTGGACTCCGGTTTCCTTGAAAAGTAGAGATCTAGAGCTTTCCAACGAGCGGTCGATCAATCCTGTAGCCCCAAAGGCCCCGGCGTGGCGTGTAGGTGTGCGCCGGTACTGTCTGCTCCGGTACTATGCGCCCAATCGAAAAACCGAGAGAAGCGTTTTAAAGCCAGAGATCTGCCCTTTCAAAATTTACCAGAATTGTGCTTCTCGGACCTGATTTGGAGGAGCTGCGGCCTCCCAAAGTGGGCCTATTTCACCCCATTTGAAAGCCATTCGCGCTTTAAAGTTGCCTCTCTTCCGGGAGACGTAGCTCCGCCTCCTTACATCCGATCGATTGGATTCCGGTTTCCTTGAAAAGTAGAGATCTAGAGCTTTCCAACGAGGGGTCGATAAACCCTGTAGCCCCAAAGGCCTTGGCGTGGCGGGTAGGTGCGCGCCGGTACTGTCTGCTCCGGTACTATGCGCCCAATCGAAAAACAGAGAGAAGCGTTTTAAAGCCAGAGATCCGCCCTTTCAAAATATACCAGAATTCTGCTTCTCGGACCTGATTTGGAGGAGCTGCGGCCTCCCAAAGTGGGCCTATTTCACCCCATTTGAAAGCCATTCGCGCTTTAAAGTTGCCTCTCTTCCGGGAGACGTAGCTCCGCCTCCTTACATCCGATCGACTGGATTCCGGTTTCCTTGAAAAGTAGAGATCTAGAGCTTTCCAACGAGGGGTCGATCAACCCTGTAGCCCCAAAGGCCCCGGAGTGGCGGGTAGGTGCGCGCCGGTACTGTCTGCTCCGGTACTATGCGCCCAATCGAAAAACAGAGAGAAGCTTTTTAAAGCCAGAGATCCGCCCTTTCAAAATATATCAGAATTGTGCTTCTCGGACCTGATTTGGAGGAGCTGCGGCCTCCCAAAGTGGGCCTATTTCACCCCATTTGAAAGCCATTCGCGCTTTAAAGTTGCCTCTCTTCCGGGATACGTAGCTCCGCCTCTTTACATCCGATCGACTGGATTCTGGTTTCCTTGAAAAGTAGAGATCTAGAGCTTTCCAACGAGGGGTCGATCAACCCTGTAGCCCCAAAGGCCCTGGCGTGGCGGGTAGGTGCGAGCCGGTACTGTCTGCTCCGGTACTATGCGCCCAATCGAAAAACCGAGAGAAGCGTTTTAAAGCCAGAGATCCGCCCTTTCAAAATATACCAGAATTGTGCTTCTCGGACCTGATTTGGAGGAGCTGCGGCCTCCCAAAGTGGGCCTATTTCACCCCATTTGAAAGCCATTCGCGCTTTAAAGTTGCCTCTCTTCTGGGAGACGTAGCTCCGCTTACTTACATCCGATCGACTGGATTCCGGTTTCCTTGAAAAGTAGAGATCTAGAGCTTTCCAACGAGGGGTCGATCAACCCTGTAGCCCCAAAGGCCCCGGCGTGGCGGGTAGGTGTGCGCCGGTACTGTCTGCTCCGGTACTATGCGCCCAATCGAAAAACCGAGAGAAGCGTTTTAAAGCCAGAGATCCGCCCTTTCAAAATATACCAGAATTGTGCTTCTCGGACCTGATTTGGAGGAGCTGCGGCCTCCCAAAGTGGGCCTATTTCACCCCATTTGAAAGCCATTCGCGCTTTAAAGTTGCCTCTCTTCCGGGAGATGTAGCTCCGCCTCCTTACATCCGATCGACTGAATTCTGGTTTCCTTGAAAAGTAGAGAGCTACAGCTTTCCAACGAGGGGTCGATCAACCCTGTAGCCCCAAAGGCCCTGGCGTGGCGGGTAGGTGCGCGCCGGTACTGTCTGCTCCGGTACTATGCGCCCAATCGAAAAACCGAGAGAAGCGTTTTAAAGCCAGAGATCCGCCCTTTCAAAATATACCAGAATTGTGCTCCTCGGACCTGATTTGGAGGAGCTGCGGCCTCCCAAAGTGGGCCTATTTCACCCCATTTGAAAGCCATTCGCGCTTTAAAGTTGCCTCTCTTCCGGGAGACGTAGCTCCGCCTACTTACATCCGATCGACTGGACTCCGGTTTCCTTGAAAAGTAGAGATCTAGAGCTTTCCAACGAGCGGTCGATCAACCCTGTAGCCCCAAAGGCCCCGGCGTGGCGTGTAGGTGTGCGCCGGTACTGTCTGCTCCGGTACTATGCGCCCAATCGAAAAACCGAGAGAAGCGTTTTAAAGCCAGAGATCCGCCCTTTCAAAATATATCAGAATTGTGCTTCTCGGACCTGATTTGGAGGAGCTGCGGCCTCCCAAAGTGGGCCTATTTCACCCCATTTGAAAGCCATTCGCGCTTTAAAGTTGCCTCTCTTCCGGGAGACGTAGCTTCGCCTCCTTACATCCGATCGACTGGATTCCGGTTTCCTTGAAAAGTAGAGATCTAGAGCTTTCCAACGAGGGGTCGATCAACCCTGTAGCCCCAAAGGCCCTGGCGTGGCGGGTAGGTGCGCGCCGGTACTGTCTGCTCCGGTACTATGCGCCCAATCGAAAAACCGAGAGAAGCTTTTTAAAGCCAGAGATCCGCCCTTTCAAAATATATCAGAATTGTGCTTCTCGGACCTGATTTGGAGGAGCTGCGGCCTCCCAAAGTGGGCCTATTTCACCCCATTTGAAAGCCATTCGCGCTTTAAAGTTGCCTCTCTTCCGGGATACGTAGCTCCGCCTCTTTACATCCGATCGACTGGATTCTGGTTTCCTTGAAAAGTAGAGATCTAGAGCTTTCCAACGAGGGGTCGATCAACCCTGTAGCCCCAAAGGCCCTGGCGTGGCGGGTAGGTGCGAGCCGGTACTGTCTGCTCCGGTACTATGCGCCCAATCGAAAAACCGAGAGAAGCGTTTTAAAGCCAGAGATCCGCCCTTTCAAAATATACCAGAATTGTGCTTCTCGGACCTGATTTGGAGGAGCTGCGGCCTCCCAAAGTGGGCCTATTTCACCCCATTTGAAAGCCATTCGCGCTTTAAAGTTGCCTCTCTTCTGGGAGACGTAGCTCCGCCTACTTACATCCGATCGACTGGATTCCGGTTTCCTTGAAAAGTAGAGATCTAGAGCTTTCCAACGAGGGGTCGATCAACCCAGTAGCCCCAAAGGCCCCGGCGTGGCGGGTAGGTGTGCGCCGGTACTGTCTGCTCCGGTACTATGCGCCCAATCGAAAAACCGAGAGAAGCTTTTTAAAGACAGAGATCTGCCCTTTCAAAATATACCAGAATTGTGCTTCTCGGACCTGATTTGGAGGAGCTGCGGCCTCCCAAAGTGGGCCTATTTCACCCCATTTAAAAGCCATTCGCGCTTTAAAGTTGCCTCTCTTCCGGGAGACGTAGCTCCGCCTCCTTACATCCGATCGACTGGATTCCGGTTTCCTTGAAAAGTAGAGATCTAGAGCTTTCCAACGAGGGGTCGATCAACCCTGTAGCCCAAAAGGCCCCGGCGTGGCGGGTAGGTGCGCGCCGGTACTGTCTGCTCCGGTACTATGCGCCCAATCGAAAAACCGAGAGAAGCGTTTTAAAGCCAGAGATCCGCCCTTTCAAAATATACCAGAATTGTGCTTCTCGGACCTGATTTGGAGGAGCTGCGGCCTCCCAAAGTGGGCCTATTTCACCCCATTTGAAAGCCATTCGCGCTTTAAAGTTGCCTCTCTTCCGGGAGACGTAGCTTCGCCTCCTTACATCCGATCGACTGGATTCCGGTTTCCTTGAAAAGTAGAGATCTAGAGCTTTCCAACGAGGGGTCGATCAACCCTGTAGCCCCAAAGGCCCTGGCGTGGCGGGTAGGTGCGCGCCGGTACTGTCTGCTCCGGTACTATGCGCCCAATCGAAAAACCGAGAGAAGCTTTTTAAAGCCAGAGATCCGCCCTTTCAAAATACACTAGAATTGTGCTTCTCGGACCTGATTTGGAGGAGCTGCGGCCTCCCAAAGTGGGCCTATTTCACCCCATTTAAAAGCCATTCGCGCTTTAAAGTTACCTCTCTTCCGGGAGACGTAGCTCCGCCTCCTTACAACCGATCGACTGGATTCCGGTTTCCTTGAAAAGTAGAGATCTAGAGCTTTCCAACGAGGGGTCGATCAACCCTGTAGCCCCAAAGGCCCCGGCGTGGCCGGTAGGTGTGCGCCGGTACTGTCTGCTCCGGTACTATGCGCCCAATCGAAAAACCGAGAGAATCGTTTTAAAGCCAGAGATCCGCCCTTTCAAAATATATCAGAATTGTGCTTCTCGGACCTGATTTGGAGGAGCTGCGGCCTCCCAAAGTGGGCCTATTTCACCCCATTTGAAAGCCATTCGCGCTTTAAAGTTGCCTCTCTTCCGGGAGACGTAGCTTCTCCTCCTTACATCCGATCGACTGGATTCCGGTTTCCTTGAAAAGTAGAGATCTAGAGCTTTCCAACGAGGGGTCGATCAACCCTGTAGCCCAAAAGGCCCCGGCGTGGCGGGTAGGTGCGCGCCGGTACTGTCTGCTCCGGTACTATGCGCCCAATCGAAAAACCGAGAGAAGCGTTTTAAAGCCAGAGATCCGCCCTTTCAAAATATACCAGAATTGTGCTTCTCGGACCTGATTTGGAGGAGCTGCGGCCTCCCAAAGTGGGCCTATTTCACCCCATTTGAAAGCCATTCGCGCTTTAAAGTTGCCTCTCTTCCGGGAGACGTAGCTCCGCCTCTTTACATCCGATCGACTGGATTCTGGTTTCCTTGAAAAGTAGAGATCTAGAGCTTTCCAACGAGGGGTCGATCAACCCTGTAGCCCCAAAGGCCCTGGCGTGGCGGGTAGGTGCGCGCCGGTACTGTCTGCTCCGGTACTATGCGCCCAATCGAAAAACCGAGAGAAGCTTTTTAAAGCCATAGATCCGCCCTTTCAAAATATACCAGAATTGTGCTTCTCGGACCTGATTTGGAGGAGCTGCGGCCTCCCAAAGTGGGCCTATTTCACCCCATTTGAAAGCCATTCGCGCTTTAAAGTTGCCTCTCTTCCGGGAGACGTAGCTCCGCCTACTTACATCCGATCGACTGGACTCCGGTTTCCTTGAAAAGTAGAGATCTAGAGCTTTCCAACGAGCGGTCGATCAACCCTGTAGCCCCAAAGGCCCCGGCGTGGCGTGTAGGTGTGCGCCGGTACTGTCTGCTCCGGTACTATGCGCCCAATCGAAAAACCGAGAGAAGCGTTTTAAAGCCAGAGATCTGCCCTTTCAAAATATACCAGAATTGTGCTTCTCGGACCTGATTTGGAGGAGCTGCGGCCTCCCAAAGTGGGCCTATTTCACCCCATTTGAAAGCCATTCGCGCTTTAAAGTTGCCTCTCTTCCGGGAGACGTAGCTCCGCCTCCTTACATCCGATCGATTGGATTCCGGTTTCCTTGAAAAGTAGAGATCTAGAGCTTTCCAACGAGGGGTCGATCAACCCTGTAGCCCCAAAGGCCCTGGCGTGGCGGGTAGGTGCGCGCCGGTACTGTCTGCTCCGGTACTATGCGCCCAATCGAAAAACCGAGAGAAGCGTTTTAAAGCCAGAGATCCGCCCTTTCAAAATATACCAGAATTGTGCTTCTCGGACCTGATTTGGAGGAGCTGCGGCCTCCCAAAGTGGGCCTATTTCACCCCATTTGAAAGCCATTCGCGCTTTAAAGTTGCCTCTCTTCCGGGAGACGTAGCTCCGCCTACTTACATCCGATCGACTGGACTCCGGTTTCCTTGAAAAGTAGAGATCTAGAGCTTTCCAACGAGCGGTCGATCAACCCTGTAGCCCCAAAGGCCCCGGCGTGGCGTGTAGGTGTGCGCCGGTACTGTCTGCTCCGGTACTATGCGCCCAATCGAAAAACCGAGAGAAGCGTTTTAAAGCCAGAGATCCGCCCTTTCAAAATATATCAGAATTGTGCTTCTCGGACCTGATTTGGAGGAGCTGCGGCCTCCCAAAGTGGGCCTATTTCACCCCATTTGAAAGCCATTCGCGCTTTAAAGTTGCCTCTCTTCCGGGAGACGTAGCTTCGCCTCCTTACATCCGATCGACTGGATTCCGGTTTCCTTGAAAAGTAGAGATCTAGAGCTTTCCAACGAGGGGTCGATCAACCCTGTAGCCCCAAAGGCCCTGGCGTGGCGGGTAGGTGCGCGCCGGTACTGTCTGCTCCGGTACTATGCGCCCAATCGAAAAACCGAGAGAAGCTTTTTAAAGCCAGAGATCCGCCCTTTCAAAATACACCAGAATTGTGCTTCTCGGACCTGATTTGGAGGAGCTGCGGCCTCCCAAAGTGGGCCTATTTCACCCCATTTAAAAGCCATTCGCGCTTTAAAGTTACCTCTCTTCCGGGAGACGTAGCTCCGCCTCCTTACATCCGATCGACTGGATTCCGGTTTCCTTGAAAAGTAGAGATCTAGAGCTTTCCAACGAGGGGTCGATCAACCCTGTAGCCCCAAAGGCCCCGGCGTGGCCGGTAGGTGTGCGCCGGTACTGTCTGCTCCGGTACTATGCGCCCAATCGAAAAACCGAGAGAAGCGTTTTAAAGCCAGAGATCCGCCCTTTCAAAATATATCAGAATTGTGCTTCTCGGACCTGATTTGGAGGAGCTGCGGCCTCCCAAAGTGGGCCTATTTCACCCCATTTGAAAGCCATTCGCGCTTTAAAGTTGCCTCTCTTCCGGGAGACGTAGCTTCTCCTCCTTACATCCGATCGACTGGATTCCGGTTTCCTTGAAAAGTAGAGATCTAGAGCTTTCCAACGAGGGGTCGATCAACCCTGTAGCCCAAAAGGCCCCGGCGTGGCGGGTAGGTGCGCGCCGGTACTGTCTGCTCCGGTACTATGCGCCCAATCGAAAAACCGAGAGAAGCGTTTTAAAGCCAGAGATCTGCCCTTTCAAAATATACCAGAATTCTGCTTCTCGGACCTGATTTGGAGGAGCTGCGGCCTCCCAAAGTGAGCCTATTTCACCCCATTTGAAAGCCATTCGCGCTTTAAAGTTGCCTCTCTTCCGGGAGACGTAGCTCCGCCTCTTTACATCCGATCGACTGGATTCTGGTTTCCTTGAAAAGTAGAGATCTAGAGCTTTCCAACGAGGGGTCGATCAACCCTGTAGCCCCAAAGGCCCTGGCGTGGCGGGTAGGTGCGCGACGGTACTGTCTGCTCCGGTACTATGCGCCCAATCGAAAAACCGAGAGAAGCTTTTTAAAGCCATAGATCCGCCCTTTCAAAATATACCAGAATTGTGCTTCTCGGACCTGATTTGGAGGAGCTGCGGCCTCCCAAAGTGGGCCTATTTCACCCCATTTGAAAGCCATTCGCGCTTTAAAGTTGCCTCTCTTCCGGGAGACGTAGCTCCGCCTACTTACATCCGATCGACTGGACTCCGGTTTCCTTGAAAAGTAGAGATCTAGAGCTTTCCAACGAGCGGTCGATCAACCCTGTAGCCCCAAAGGCTCCGGCGTGGCGTGTAGGTGTGCGCCGGTACTGTCTGCTCCGGTACTATGCGCCCAATCGAAAAACCGAGAGAAGCGTTTTAAAGCCAGAGATCTGCCCTTTCAAAATTTACCAGAATTGTGCTTCTCGGACCTGATTTGGAGGAGCTGCGGCCTCCCAAAGTGGGCCTATTTCACCCCATTTGAAAGCCATTCGCGCTTTAAAGTTGCCTCTCTTCCGGGAGACGTAGCTCCGCCTCCTTACATCCGATCGATTGGATTCCGGTTTCCTTGAAAAGTAGAGATCTAGAGCTTTCCAACGAGGGGTCGATAAACCCTGTAGCCCCAAAGGCCCCGGCGTGGCGGGTAGGTGCGCGCCGGTACTGTCTGCTCCGGTACTATGCGCCCAATCGAAAAACAGAGAGAAGCCTTTTAAAGCCAGAGATCCGCCCTTTCAAAATATACCAGAATTCTGCTTCTCGGACCTGATTTGGAGGAGCTGCGGCCTCCCAAAGTGGGCCTATTTCACCCCATTTGAAAGCCATTCGCGCTTTAAAGTTGCCTCTCTTCCGGGAGACGTAGCTCCGCCTCCTTACATCCGATCGACTGGATTCCGGTTTCCTTGAAAAGTAGAGATCTAGATCTTTCCAACGAGGGGTCGATCAACCCTGTAGCCCCAAAGGCCCCGGCGTGGCGGGTAGGTGCGCGCCGGTACTGTCTGCTCCGGTACTATGCGCCCAATCGAAAAACAGAGAGAAGCGTTTTAAAGCCAGAGATCCGCCCTTTCAAAATATACCAGAATTGTGCTTCTCGGACCTGATTTGGAGGAGCTGCGGCCTCCCAAAGTGGGCCTATTTCACCCCATTTGAAAGCCATTTGCGCTTTAAAGTTGCCTCTCTTCCGGGAGATGTAGCTCCGCCTCCTTACATCCGATCGACTGAATTCTGGTTTCCTTGAAAAGTAGAGATCTACAGCTTTCCAACGAGGGGTCGATCAACCCTGTAGCCCCAAAGGCCCTGGCGTGGCGGGTAGGTGCGCGCCGGTACTGTCTGCTCCGGTACTATGCGCCCAATCGAAAAACCGAGAGAAGCGTTTTAAAGCCAGAGATCCGCCCTTTCAAAATATACCAGAATTGTGCTTCTCGGACCTGATTTGGAGGAGCTGCGGCCTCCCAAAGTGGGCCTATTTCACCCCATTTGAAAGCCATTCGCGCTTTAAAGTTGCCTCTCTTCCGGGAGACGTAGCTCCGCCTACTTACATCCGATCGACTGGACTCCGGTTTCCTTGAAAAGTAGAGATCTAGAGCTTTCCAACGAGCGGTCGATCAACCCTGTAGCCCCAAAGGCCCCGGCGTGGCGTGTAGGTGTGCGCCGGTACTGTCTACTCCGGTACTATGCGCCCAATCGAAAAACCGAGAGAAGCGTTTTAAAGCCAGGGATCCGCCCTTTCAAAATATATCAGAATTGTGCTTCTCGGACCTGATTTGGAGGAGCTGCGGCCTCCCAAAGTGGGCCTATTTCACCCCATTTGAAAGCCATTCGCGCTTTAAAGTTGCCTCTCTTCCGGGAGACGTAGCTTCGCCTCCTTACATCCGATCGACTGG
Source organism: Leptodactylus fuscus (assembly GCF_031893055.1). Classification (NCBI taxonomy): domain Eukaryota; kingdom Metazoa; phylum Chordata; class Amphibia; order Anura; family Leptodactylidae; genus Leptodactylus; species Leptodactylus fuscus. The sequence goes on along the minus strand of NW_027440658.1, from coordinate 22,644 downwards.
ATTCCGGTTTCCTTGAAAAGTAGAGATCTAGAGCTTTCCAACGAGGGGTCGATCAACCCTGTAGCCCCAAAGGCCCTGGCGTGGCGGGTAGGTGCGCGCCGGTACTGTCTGCTCCGGTACTATGCGCCCAATCGAAAAACCGAGAGAAGCTTTTTAAAGCCAGAGATCCGCCCTTTCAAAATATATCAGAATTGTGCTTCTCGGACCTGATTTGGAGGAGCTGCGGCCTCCCAAAGTGGGCCTATTTCACCCCATTTGAAAGCCATTCGCGCTTTAAAGTTGCCTCTCTTCCGGGATACGTAGCTCCGCCTCTTTACATCCGATCGACTGGATTCTGGTTTCCTTGAAAAGTAGAGATCTAGAGCTTTCCAACGAGGGGTCGATCAACCCTGTAGCCCCAAAGGCCCTGGCGTGGCGGGTAGGTGCGAGCCGGTACTGTCTGCTCCGGTACTATGCGCCCAATCGAAAAACCGAGAGAAGCGTTTTAAAGCCAGAGATCCGCCCTTTCAAAATATACCAGAATTGTGCTTCTCGGACCTGATTTGGAGGAGCTGCGGCCTCCCAAAGTGGGCCTATTTCACCCCATTTGAAAGCCATTCGCGCTTTAAAGTTGCCTCTCTTCTGGGAGACGTAGCTCCGCCTACTTACATCCGATCGACTGGATTCCGGTTTCCTTGAAAAGTAGAGATCTAGAGCTTTCCAACGAGGGGTCGATCAACCCAGTAGCCCCAAAGGCCCCGGCGTGGCGGGTAGGTGTGCGCCGGTACTGTCTGCTCCGGTACTATGCGCCCAATCGAAAAACCGAGAGAAGCTTTTTAAAGACAGAGATCTGCCCTTTCAAAATATACCAGAATTGTGCTTCTCGGACCTGATTTGGAGGAGCTGCGGCCTCCCAAAGTGGGCCTATTTCACCCCATTTAAAAGCCATTCGCGCTTTAAAGTTACCTCTCTTCCGGGAGACGTAGCTCCGCCTCCTTACATCCGATCGACTGGATTCCGGTTTCCTTGAAAAGTAGAGATCTAGAGCTTTCCAACGAGGGGTCGATCAACCCTGTAGCCCCAAAGGCCCCGGCGTGGCCGGTAGGTGTGCGCCGGTACTGTCTGCTCCGGTACTATGCGCCCAATCGAAAAACCGAGAGAAGCTTTTTAAAGACAGAGATCTGCCCTTTCAAAATATACCAGAATTGTGCTTCTCGGACCTGATTTGGAGGAGCTGCGGCCTCCCAAAGTGGGCCTATTTCACCCCATTTGAAAGCCATTCGCGCTTTAAAGTTGCCTCTCTTCCGGGAGACGTAGCTCCGCCTCCTTACATCCGATCGATTGGATTCCGGTTTCCTTGAAAAGTAGAGATCTAGAGCTTTCCAACGAGGGGTCGATCAACCCTGTAGCCCCAAAGGCCCTGGCGTGGCGGGTAGGTGCGCGCCGGTACTGTCTGCTCCGGTACTATGCGCCCAATCGAAAAACCGAGAGAAGCGTTTTAAAGCCAGAGATCCGCCCTTTCAAAATATACCAGAATTGTGCTTCTCGGACCTGATTTGGAGGAGCTGCGGCCTCCCAAAGTGGGCCTATTTCACCCCATTTGAAAGCCATTCGCGCTTTAAAGTTGCCTCTCTTCTGGGAGACGTAGCTCCGCCTACTTACATCCGATCGACTGGATTCCGGTTTCCTTGAAAAGTAGAGATCTAGAGCTTTCCAACGAGGGGTCGATCAACCCAGTAGCCCCAAAGGCCCCGGCGTGGCGGGTAGGTGTGCGCCGGTACTGTCTGCTCCGGTACTATGCGCCCAATCGAAAAACCGAGAGAAGCTTTTTAAAGACAGAGATCTGCCCTTTCAAAATATACCAGAATTGTGCTTCTCGGACCTGATTTGGAGGAGCTGCGGCCTCCCAAAGTGGGCCTATTTCACCCCATTTAAAAGCCATTCGCGCTTTAAAGTTACCTCTCTTCCGGGAGACGTAGCTCCGCCTCCTTACATCCGATCGACTGGATTCCGGTTTCCTTGAAAAGTAGAGATCTAGAGCTTTCCAACGAGGGGTCGATCAACCCTGTAGCCCCAAAGGCCCCGGCGTGGCCGGTAGGTGTGCGCCGGTACTGTCTGCTCCGGTACTATGCGCCCAATCGAAAAACCGAGAGAAGCTTTTTAAAGACAGAGATCTGCCCTTTCAAAATATACCAGAATTGTGCTTCTCGGACCTGATTTGGAGGAGCTGCGGCCTCCCAAAGTGGGCCTATTTCACCCCATTTGAAAGCCATTCGCGCTTTAAAGTTGCCTCTCTTCCGGGAGACGTAGCTCCGCCTCCTTACATCCGATCGATTGGATTCCGGTTTCCTTGAAAAGTAGAGATCTAGAGCTTTCCAACGAGGGGTCGATCAACCCTGTAGCCCCAAAGGCCCTGGCGTGGCGGGTAGGTGCGCGCCGGTACTGTCTGCTCCGGTACTATGCGCCCAATCGAAAAACCGAGAGAAGCGTTTTAAAGCCAGAGATCCGCCCTTTCAAAATATACCAGAATTGTGCTTCTCGGACCTGATTTGGAGGAGCTGCGGCCTCCCAAAGTGGGCCTATTTCACCCCATTTGAAAGCCATTCGTGCTTTAAAGTTGCCTCTCTTCCGGGAGACGTAGCTCCGCCTACTTACATCCGATCGACTGGACTCCGGTTTCCTTGAAAAGTAGAGATCTAGAGCTTTCCAACGAGCGGTCGATCAACCCTGTAGCCCCAAAGGCCCCGGCGTGGCGTGTAGGTGTGCGCCGGTACTGTCTGCTCCGGTACTATGCGCCCAATCGGAAAACCGAGAGAAGCGTTTTAAAGCCAGAGATCCGCCCTTTCAAAATATATCAGAATTGTGCTTCTCGGACCTGATTTGGAGGAGCTGCGGCCTCCCAAAGTGGGCCTATTTCACCCCATTTGAAAGCCATTCGCGCTTTAAAGTTGCCTCTCTTCCGGGAGACGTAGCTTCGCCTCCTTACATCCGATCGACTGGATTCCGGTTTCCTTGAAAAGTAGAGATCTAGAGCTTTCCAACGAGGGGTCGATCAACCCTGTAGCCCCAAAGGCCCTGGCGTGGCGGGTAGGTGCGCGCCGGTACTGTCTGCTCCGGTACTATGCGCCCAATCGAAAAACCGAGAGAAGCTTTTTAAAGCCAGAGATCCGCCCTTTCAAAATACACCAGAATTGTGCTTCTCGGACCTGATTTGGAGGAGCTGCGGCCTCCCTAAGTGGGCCTATTTAACCCCATTTAAAAGCCATTCGCGCTTTAAAGTTACCTCTCTTCCGGGAGACGTAGCTCCGCCTCCTTACATCCGATCGACTGGATTCCGGTTTCCTTGAAAAGTAGAGATCTAGAGCTTTCCAACGAGGGGTCGATCAACCCTGTAGCCCCAAAGGCCCCGGCGTGGCCGGTAGGTGTGCGCCGGTACTGTCTGCTCCGGTACTATGCGCCCAATCGAAAAACCGAGAGAAGCGTTTTAAAGCCAGAGATCCGCCCTTTCAAAATATACCAGAATTGTGCTTCTCGGACCTGATTTGGAGGAGCTGCGGCCTCCCAAAGTGGGCCTATTTCACCCCATTTGAAAGCCATTCGCGCTTTAAAGTTGCCTCTCTTCCGGGAGACGTAGCTCCGCCTCCTTACATCCGATCGATTGGATTCCGGTTTCCTTGAAAAGTAGAGATCTAGAGCTTTCCAACGAGGGGTCGATCAACCCTGTAGCCCCAAAGGCCCTGGCGTGGCGGGTAGGTGCGCGCCGGTACTGTCTGCTCCGGTACTATGCGCCCAATCGAAAAACCGAGAGAAGCGTTTTAAAGCCAGAGATCCGCCCTTTCAAAATATACCAGAATTGTGCTTCTCGGACCTGATTTGGAGGAGCTGCGGCCTCCCAAAGTGGGCCTATTTCACCCCATTTGAAAGCCATTCGCGCTTTAAAGTTGCCTCTCTTCCGGGAGACGTAGCTCCGCCTACTTACATCCGATCGACTGGACTCCGGTTTCCTTGAAAAGTAGAGATCTAGAGCTTTCCAACGAGCGGTCGATCAACCCTGTAGCCCCAAAGGCCCCGGCGTGGCGTGTAGGTGTGCGCCGGTACTGTCTGCTCCGGTACTATGCGCCCAATCGGAAAACCGAGAGAAGCGTTTTAAAGCCAGAGATCCGCCCTTTCAAAATATATCAGAATTGTGCTTCTCGGACCTGATTTGGAGGAGCTGCGGCCTCCCAAAGTGGGCCTATTTCACCCCATTTGAAAGCCATTCGCGCTTTAAAGTTGCCTCTCTTCCGGGAGACGTAGCTTCGCCTCCTTACATCCGATCGACTGGATTCCGGTTTCCTTGAAAAGTAGAGATCTAGAGCTTTCCAACGAGGGGTCGATCAATCCTGTAGCCCCAAAGGCCCTGGCGTGGCGGGTAGGTGCGCGCCGGTACTGTCTGCTCCGGTACTATGCGCCCAATCGAAAAACCGAGAGAAGCTTTTTAAAGCCAGAGATCCGCCCTTTCAAAATACACCAGAATTGTGCTTCTCGGACCTGATTTGGAGGAGCTGCGGCCTCCCAAAGTGGGCCTATTTCACCCCATTTAAAAGCCATTCGCGCTTTAAAGTTACCTCTCTTCCGGGAGACGTAGCTCCGCCTCCTTACATCCGATCGACTGGATTCCGGTTTCCTTGAAAAGTAGAGATCTAGAGCTTTCCAACGAGGGGTCGATCAACCCTGTAGCCCCAAAGGCCCCGGCGTGGCCGGTAGGTGTGCGCCGGTACTGTCTGCTCCGGTACTATGCGCCCAATCGAAAAACCGAGAGAAGCTTTTTAAAGCCATAGATCCGCCCTTTCAAAATATACCAGAATTGTGCTTCTCGGACCTGATTTGGAGGAGCTGCGGCCTCCCAAAGTGGGCCTATTTCACCCCATTTGAAAGCCATTCGCGCTTTAAAGTTGCCTCTCTTCCGGGAGACGTAGCTCCGCCTACTTACATCCGATCGACTGGACTCCGGTTTCCTTGAAAAGTAGAGATCTAGAGCTTTCCAACGAGCGGTCGATCAACCCTGTAGCCCCAAAGGCCCCGGCGTGGCGTGTAGGTGTGCGCCGGTACTGTCTGCTCCGGTACTATGCGCCCAATCGAAAAACCGAGAGAAGCGTTTTAAAGCCAGAGATCTGCCCTTTCAAAATTTACCAGAATTGTGCTTCTCGGACCTGATTTGGAGGAGCTGCGGCCTCCCAAAGTGGGCCTATTTCACCCCATTTGAAAGCCATTCGCGCTTTAAAGTTGCCTCTCTTCCGGGAGACGTAGCTCCGCCTCCTTACATCCGATCGATTGGATTCCGGTTTCCTTGAAAAGTAGAGATCTAGAGCTTTCCAACGAGGGGTCGATCAACCCTGTAGCCCCAAAGGCCCCGGCGTGGCCGGTAGGTGTGCGCCGGTACTGTCTGCTCCGGTACTATGCGCCCAATCGAAAAACCGAGAGAAGCGTTTTAAAGCCAGAGATCCGCCCTTTCAAAATATATCAGAATTGTGCTTCTCGGACCTGATTTGGAGGAGCTGCGGCCTCCCAAAGTGGGCCTATTTCACCCCATTTGAAAGCCATTCGCGCTTTAAAGTTGCCTCTCTTCCGGGAGACGTAGCTTCTCCTCCTTACATCCGATCGACTGGATTCCGGTTTCCTTGAAAAGTAGAGATCTAGAGCTTTCCAACGAGGGGTCGATCAACCCTGTAGCCCAAAAGGCCCCGGCGTGGCGGGTAGGTGCGCGCCGGTACTGTCTGCTCCGGTACTATGCGCCCAATCGAAAAACCGAGAGAAGCGTTTTAAAGCCAGAGATCTGCCCTTTCAAAATATACCAGAATTCTGCTTCTCGGACCTGATTTGGAGGAGCTGCGGCCTCCCAAAGTGAGCCTATTTCACCCCATTTGAAAGCCATTCGCGCTTTAAAGTTGCCTCTCTTCCGGGAGACGTAGCTCCGCCTCTTTACATCCGATCGACTGGATTCTGGTTTCCTTGAAAAGTAGAGATCTAGAGCTTTCCAACGAGGGGTCGATCAACCCTGTAGCCCCAAAGGCCCTGGCGTGGCGGGTAGGTGCGCGACGGTACTGTCTGCTCCGGTACTATGCGCCCAATCGAAAAACCGAGAGAAGCTTTTTAAAGCCATAGATCCGCCCTTTCAAAATATACCAGAATTGTGCTTCTCGGACCTGATTTGGAGGAGCTGCGGCCTCCCAAAGTGGGCCTATTTCACCCCATTTGAAAGCCATTCGCGCTTTAAAGTTGCCTCTCTTCCGGGAGACGTAGCTCCGCCTACTTACATCCGATCGACTGGACTCCGGTTTCCTTGAAAAGTAGAGATCTAGAGCTTTCCAACGAGCGGTCGATCAACCCTGTAGCCCCAAAGGCTCCGGCGTGGCGTGTAGGTGTGCGCCGGTACTGTCTGCTCCGGTACTATGCGCCCAATCGAAAAACCGAGAGAAGCGTTTTAAAGCCAGAGATCTGCCCTTTCAAAATTTACCAGAATTGTGCTTCTCGGACCTGATTTGGAGGAGCTGCGGCCTCCCAAAGTGGGCCTATTTCACCCCATTTGAAAGCCATTCGCGCTTTAAAGTTGCCTCTCTTCCGGGAGACGTAGCTCCGCCTCCTTACATCCGATCGATTGGATTCCGGTTTCCTTGAAAAGTAGAGATCTAGAGCTTTCCAACGAGGGGTCAATAAACCCTGTAGCCCCAAAGGCCCCGGCGTGGCGGGTAGGTGCGCGCCGGTACTGTCTGCTCCGGTACTATGCGCCCAATCGAAAAACAGAGAGAAGCCTTTTAAAGCCAGAGATCCGCCCTTTCAAAATATACCAGAATTCTGCTTCTCGGACCTGATTTGGAGGAGCTGCGGCCTCCCAAAGTGGGCCTATTTCACCCCATTTGAAAGCCATTCGCGCTTTAAAGTTGCCTCTCTTCCGGGAGACGTAGCTCCGCCTCCTTACATCCGATCGACTGGATTCCGGTTTCCTTGAAAAGTAGAGATCTAGATCTTTCCAACGAGGGGTCGATCAACCCTGTAGCCCCAAAGGCCCCGGCGTGGCGGGTAGGTGCGCGCCGGTACTGTCTGCTCCGGTACTGTGCGCCCAATCGAAAAACAGAGAGAAGCGTTTTAAAGCCAGAGATCCGCCCTTTCAAAATATACCAGAATTGTGCTTCTCGGACCTGATTTGGAGGAGCTGCGGCCTCCCAAAGTGGGCCTATTTCACCCCATTTGAAAGCCATTTGCGCTTTAAAGTTGCCTCTCTTCCGGGAGATGTAGCTCCGCCTCCTTACATCCGATCGACTGAATTCTGGTTTCCTTGAAAAGTAGAGATCTACAGCTTTCCAACGAGGGGTCGATCAACCCTGTAGCCCCAAAGGCCCTGGCGTGGCGGGTAGGTGCGCGCCGGTACTGTCTGCTCCGGTACTATGCGCCCAATCGAAAAACCGAGAGAAGCGTTTTAAAGCCAGAGATCCGCCCTTTCAAAATATACCAGAATTGTGCTTCTCGGACCTGATTTGGAGGAGCTGCGGCCTCCCAAAGTGGGCCTATTTCACCCCATTTGAAAGCCATTCGCGCTTTAAAGTTGCCTCTCTTCCGGGAGACGTAGCTCCGCCTACTTACATCCGATCGACTGGACTCCGGTTTCCTTGAAAAGTAGAGATCTAGAGCTTTCCAACGAGCGGTCGATCAACCCTGTAGCCCCAAAGGCCCCGGCGTGGCGTGTAGGTGTGCGCCGGTACTGTCTGCTCCGGTACTATGCGCCCAATCGAAAAACCGAGAGAAGCGTTTTAAAGCCAGAGATCCGCCCTTTCAAAATTTATCAGAATTGTGCTTCTCGGACCTGATTTGGAGGAGCTGCGGCCTCCCAAAGTGGGCCTATTTCACCCCATTTGAAAGCCATTCGCGCTTTAAAGTTGCCTCTCTTCCGGGAGACGTAGCTTCGCCTCCTTACATCCGATCGACTGGATTCCGGTTTCCTTGAAAAGTAGAGATCTAGAGCTTTCCAACGAGGGGTCGATCAACCCTGTAGCCCCAAAGGCCCTGGCGTGGCGGGTAGGTGCGCGCCGGTACTGTCTGCTCCGGTACTATGCGCCCAATCGAAAAACCGAGAGAAGCTTTTTAAAGCCAGAGATCCGCCCTTTCAAAATATATCAGAATTGTGCTTCTCGGACCTGATTTGGAGGAGCTGCGGCCTCCCAAAGTGGGCCTATTTCACCCCATTTGAAAGCCATTCGCGCTTTAAAGTTGCCTCTCTTCCGGGATACGTAGCTCCGCCTCTTTACATCCGATCGACTGGATTCTGGTTTCCTTGAAAAGTAGAGATCTAGAGCTTTCCAACGAGGGGTCGATCAACCCTGTAGCCCCAAAGGCCCTGGCGTGGCGGGTAGGTGCGAGCCGGTACTGTCTGCTCCGGTACTATGCGCCCAATCGAAAAACCGAGAGAAGCGTTTTAAAGCCAGAGATCCGCCCTTTCAAAATATACCAGAATTGTGCTTCTCGGACCTGATTTGGAGGAGCTGCGGCCTCCCAAAGTGGGCCTATTTCACCCCATTTGAAAGCCATTCGCGCTTTAAAGTTGCCTCTCTTCTGGGAGACGTAGCTCCGCCTACTTACATCCGATCGACTGGATTCCGGTTTCCTTGAAAAGTAGAGATCTAGAGCTTTCCAACGAGGGGTCGATCAACCCAGTAGCCCCAAAGGCCCCGGCGTGGCGGGTAGGTGTGCGCCGGTACTGTCTGCTCCGGTACTATGCGCCCAATCGAAAAACCGAGAGAAGCTTTTTAAAGACAGAGATCTGCCCTTTCAAAATATACCAGAATTGTGCTTCTCGGACCTGATTTGGAGGAGCTGCGGCCTCCCAAAGTGGGCCTATTTCACCCCATTTAAAAGCCATTCGCGCTTTAAAGTTACCTCTCTTCCGGGAGACGTAGCTCCGCCTCCTTACATCCGATCGACTGGATTCCGGTTTCCTTGAAAAGTAGAGATCTAGAGCTTTCCAACGAGGGGTCGATCAACCCTGTAGCCCCAAAGGCCCCGGCGTGGCCGGTAGGTGTGCGCCGGTACTGTCTGCTCCGGTACTATGCGCCCAATCGAAAAACCGAGAGAAGCTTTTTAAAGACAGAGATCTGCCCTTTCAAAATATACCAGAATTGTGCTTCTCGGACCTGATTTGGAGGAGCTGCGGCCTCCCAAAGTGGGCCTATTTCACCCCATTTGAAAGCCATTCGCGCTTTAAAGTTGCCTCTCTTCCGGGAGACGTAGCTCCGCCTCCTTACATCCGATCGATTGGATTCCGGTTTCCTTGAAAAGTAGAGATCTAGAGCTTTCCAACGAGGGGTCGATAAACCCTGTAGCCCCAAAGGCCCCGGCGTGGCGGGTAGGTGCGCGCCGGTACTGTCTGCTCCGGTACTATGCGCCCAATCGAAAAACAGAGAGAAGCCTTTTAAAGCCAGAGATCCGCCCTTTCAAAATATACCAGAATTCTGCTTCTCGGACCTGATTTGGAGGAGCTGCGGCCTCCCAAAGTGGGCCTATTTCACCCCATTTGAAAGCCATTCGCGCTTTAAAGTTGCCTCTCTTCCGGGAGACGTAGCTCCGCCTCCTTACATCCGATCGACTGGATTCCGGTTTCCTTGAAAAGTAGAGATCTAGATCTTTCCAACGAGGGGTCGATCAACCCTGTAGCCCCAAAGGCCCCGGCGTGGCGGGTAGGTGCGCGCCGGTACTGTCTGCTCCGGTACTATGCGCCCAATCGAAAAACAGAGAGAAGCGTTTTAAAGCCAGAGATCCGCCCTTTCAAAATATACCAGAATTGTGCTTCTCGGACCTGATTTGGAGGAGCTGCGGCCTCCCAAAGTGGGCCTATTTCACCCCATTTGAAAGCCATTTGCGCTTTAAAGTTGCCTCTCTTCCGGGAGATGTAGCTCCGCCTCCTTACATCCGATCGACTGAATTCTGGTTTCCTTGAAAAGTAGAGATCTACAGCTTTCCAACGAGGGGTCGATCAACCCTGTAGCCCCAAAGGCCCTGGCGTGGCGGGTAGGTGCGCGCCGGTACTGTCTGCTCCGGTACTATGCGCCCAATCGAAAAACCGAGAGAAGCGTTTTAAAGCCAGAGATCCGCCCTTTCAAAATATACCAGAATTGTGCTTCTCGGACCTGATTTGGAGGAGCTGCGGCCTCCCAAAGTGGGCCTATTTCACCCCATTTGAAAGCCATTCGCGCTTTAAAGTTGCCTCTCTTCCGGGAGACGTAGCTCCGCCTACTTACATCCGATCGACTGGACTCCGGTTTCCTTGAAAAGTAGAGATCTAGAGCTTTCCAACGAGCGGTCGATCAACCCTGTAGCCCCAAAGGCCCCGGCGTGGCGTGTAGGTGTGCGCCGGTACTGTCTGCTCCGGTACTATGCGCCCAATCGAAAAACCGAGAGAAGCGTTTTAAAGCCAGAGATCCGCCCTTTCAAAATATATCAGAATTGTGCTTCTCGGACCTGATTTGGAGGAGCTGCGGCCTCCCAAAGTGGGCCTATTTCACCCCATTTGAAAGCCATTCGCGCTTTAAAGTTGCCTCTCTTCCGGGAGACGTAGCTTCGCCTCCTTACATCCGATCGACTGGATTCCGGTTTCCTTGAAAAGTAGAGATCTAGAGCTTTCCAACGAGGGGTCGATCAACCCTGTAGCCCCAAAGGCCCTGGCGTGGCGGGTAGGTGCGCGCCGGTACTGTCTGCTCCGGTACTATGCGCCCAATCGAAAAACCGAGAGAAGCTTTTTAAAGCCAGAGATCCGCCCTTTCAAAATATATCAGAATTGTGCTTCTCGGACCTGATTTGGAGGAGCTGCGGCCTCCCAAAGTGGGCCTATTTCACCCCATTTGAAAGCCATTCGCGCTTTAAAGTTGCCTCTCTTCCGGGATACGTAGCTCCGCCTCTTTACATCCGATCGACTGGATTCTGGTTTCCTTGAAAAGTAGAGATCTAGAGCTTTCCAACGAGGGGTCGATCAACCCTGTAGCCCCAAAGGCCCTGGCGTGGCGGGTAGGTGCGAGCCGGTACTGTCTGCTCCGGTACTATGCGCCCAATCGAAAAACCGAGAGAAGCGTTTTAAAGCCAGAGATCCGCCCTTTCAAAATATACCAGAATTGTGCTTCTCGGACCTGATTTGGAGGAGCTGCGGCCTCCCAAAGTGGGCCTATTTCACCCCATTTGAAAGCCATTCGCGCTTTAAAGTTGCCTCTCTTCTGGGAGACGTAGCTCCGCCTACTTACATCCGATCGACTGGATTCCGGTTTCCTTGAAAAGTAGAGATCTAGAGCTTTCCAACGAGGGGTCGATCAACCCAGTAGCCCCAAAGGCCCCGGCGTGGCGGGTAGGTGTGCGCCGGTACTGTCTGCTCCGGTACTATGCGCCCAATCGAAAAACCGAGAGAAGCGTTTTAAAGCCAGAGATCCGCCCTTTCAAAATATACCAGAATTCTGCTTCTCGGACCTGATTTGGAGGAGCTGCGGCCTCCCAAAGTGAGCCTATTTCACCCCATTTGAAAGCCATTCGCGCTTTAAAGTTGCCTCTCTTCCGGGAGACGTAGCTCCGCCTCTTTACATCCGATCGACTGGATTCTGGTTTCCTTGAAAAGTAGAGATCTAGAGCTTTCCAACGAGGGGTCGATCAACCCTGTAGCCCCAAAGGCCCTGGCGTGGCGGGTAGGTGCGCGCCGGTACTGTCTGCTCCGGTACTATGCGCCCAATCGAAAAACCGAGAGAAGCTTTTTAAAGCCATAGATCCGCCCTTTCAAAATATACCAGAATTGTGCTTCTCGGACCTGATTTGGAGGAGCTGCGGCCTCCCAAAGTGGGCCTATTTCACCCCATTTGAAAGCCATTCGCGCTTTAAAGTTGCCTCTCTTCCGGGAGACGTAGCTCCGCCTACTTACATCCGATCGACTGGACTCCGGTTTCCTTGAAAAGTAGAGATCTAGAGCTTTCCAACGAGCGGTCGATCAACCCTGTAGCCCCAAAGGCCCCGGCGTGGCGTGTAGGTGTGCGCCGGTACTGTCTGCTCCGGTACTATGCGCCCAATCGAAAAACCGAGAGAAGCGTTTTAAAGCCAGAGATCTGCCCTTTCAAAATTTACCAGAATTGTGCTTCTCGGACCTGATTTGGAGGAGCTGCGGCCTCCCAAAGTGGGCCTATTTCACCCCATTTGAAAGCCATTCGCGCTTTAAAGTTGCCTCTCTTCCGGGAGACGTAGCTCCGCCTCCTTACATCCGATCGATTGGATTCCGGTTTCCTTGAAAAGTAGAGATCTAGAGCTTTCCAACGAGGGGTCGATAAACCCTGTAGCCCCAAAGGCCCCGGCGTGGCAGGTAGGTGCGCGCCGGTACTGTCTGCTCCGGTACTATGCGCCCAATCGAAAAACCGAGAGAAGCGTTTTAAAGCCATAGATCCGCCCTTTCAAAATATACCAGAATTGTGCTTCTCGGACCTGATTTGGAGGAGCTGCGGCCTCCCAAAGTGGGCCTATTTCACCCCATTTGAAAGCCATTCGCGCTTTAAAGTTGCCTCTCTTCCGGGAGACGTAGCTCCGCCTCTTTACATCCGATCGACTGGATTCTGGTTTCCTTGAAAAGTAGAGATCTAGAGCTTTCCAACGAGGGGTCGATCAACCCTGTAGCCCCAAAGGCCCTGGCGTGGCGGGTAGGTGCGCGCCGGTACTGTCTGCTCCGGTACTATGCGCCCAATCGAAAAACCGAGAGAAGCTTTTTAAAGCCAGAGATCCGCCCTTTCAAAATACACCAGAATTGTGCTTCTCGGACCTGATTTGGAGGAGCTGCGGCCTCCCAAAGTGGGCCTATTTCACCCCATTTAAAAGCCATTCGCGCTTTAAAGTTACCTCTCTTCCGGGAGACGTAGCTCCGCCTCCTTACATCCGATCGACTGGATTCCGGTTTCCTTGAAAAGTAGAGATCTAGAGCTTTCCAACGAGGGGTCGATCAACCCTGTAGCCCCAAAGGCCCCGGCGTGGCCGGTAGGTGTGCGCCGGTACTGTCTGCTCCGGTACTATGCGCCCAATCGAAAAACCGAGAGAAGCGTTTTAAAGCCAGAGATCCGCCCTTTCAAAATATATCAGAATTGTGCTTCTCGGACCTGATTTGGAGGAGCTGCGGCCTCCCAAAGTGAGCCTATTTCACCCCATTTGAAAGCCATTCGCGCTTTAAAGTTGCCTCTCTTCCGGGAGACGTAGCTTCTCCTCCTTACATCCGATCGACTGGATTCCGAATTCCTTGAAAAGTAGAGATCTAGAGCTTTCCAACGAGGGGTCGACCAACCCTGTAGCCCAAAAGGCCCCGGCGTGGCGGGTAGGTGCGCGCCGGTACTGTCTGCTCCGGTACTATGCGCCCAATCGAAAAACCGAGAGAAGCGTTTTAAAGCCAGAGATCCGCCCTTTCAAAATATACCAGAATTCTGCTTCTCGGACCTGATTTGGAGGAGCTGCGGCCTCCCAAAGTGAGCCTATTTCACCCCATTTGAAAGCCATTCGCGCTTTAAAGTTGCCTCTCTTCCGGGAGACGTAGCTCCGCCTCTTTACATCCGATCGACTGGATTCTGGTTTCCTTGAAAAGTAGAGATCTAGAGCTTTCCAACGAGGGGTCGATCAACCCTGTAGCCCCAAAGGCCCTGGCGTGGCGGGTAGGTGCGCGACGGTACTGTCTGCTCCGGTACTATGCGCCCAATCGAAAAACCGAGAGAAGCTTTTTAAAGCCATAGATCCGCCCTTTCAAAATATACCAGAATTGTGCTTCTCGGACCTGATTTGGAGGAGCTGCGGCCTCCCAAAGTGGGCCTATTTCACCCCATTTGAAAGCCATTCGCGCTTTAAAGTTGCCTCTCTTCCGGGAGACGTAGCTCCGCCTACTTACATCCGATCGACTGGACTCCGGTTTCCTTGAAAAGTAGAGATCTAGAGCTTTCCAACGAGCGGTCGATCAACCCTGTAGCCCCAAAGGCCCCGGCGTGGCGTGTAGGTGTGCGCCGGTACTGTCTGCTCCGGTACTATGCGCCCAATCGAAAAACCGAGAGAAGCGTTTTAAAGCCAGAGATCTGCCCTTTCAAAATTTACCAGAATTGTGCTTCTCGGACCTGATTTGGAGGAGCTGCGGCCTCCCAAAGTGGGCCTATTTCACCCCATTTGAAAGCCATTCGCGCTTTAAAGTTGCCTCTCTTCCGGGAGACGTAGCTCCGCCTCCTTACATCCGATCGATTGGATTCCGGTTTCCTTGAAAAGTAGAGATCTAGAGCTTTCCAACGAGGGGTCGATAAACCCTGTAGCCCCAAAGGCCTTGGCGTGGCGGGTAGGTGCGCGCCGGTACTGTCTGCTCCGGTACTATGCGCCCAATCGAAAAACAGAGAGAAGCGTTTTAAAGCCAGAGATCCGCCCTTTCAAAATATACCAGAATTCTGCTTCTCGGACCTGATTTGGAGGAGCTGCGGCCTCCCAAAGTGGGCCTATTTCACCCCATTTGAAAGCCATTCGCGCTTTAAAGTTGCCTCTCTTCCGGGAGACGTAGCTCCGCCTCCTTACATCCGATCGACTGGATTCCGGTTTCCTTGAAAAGTAGAGATCTAGAGCTTTCCAACGAGGGGTCGATCAACCCTGTAGCCCCAAAGGCCCCGGAGTGGCGGGTAGGTGCGCGCCGGTACTGTCTGCTCCGGTACTATGCGCCCAATCGAAAAACAGAGAGAAGCTTTTTAAAGCCAGAGATCCGCCCTTTCAAAATATATCAGAATTGTGCTTCTCGGACCTGATTTGGAGGAGCTGCGGCCTCCCAAAGTGGGCCTATTTCACCCCATTTGAAAGCCATTCGCGCTTTAAAGTTGCCTCTCTTCCGGGATACGTAGCTCCGCCTCTTTACATCCGATCGACTGGATTCTGGTTTCCTTGAAAAGTAGAGATCTAGAGCTTTCCAACGAGGGGTCGATCAACCCTGTAGCCCCAAAGGCCCTGGCGTGGCGGGTAGGTGCGAGCCGGTACTGTCTGCTCCGGTACTATGCGCCCAATCGAAAAACCGAGAGAAGCGTTTTAATGCAGAGATCCGCCCTTTCAAAATATACCAGAATTGTGCTTCTCGGACCTGATTTGGAGGAGCTGCGGCCTCCCAAAGTGGGCCTATTTCACCCCATTTGAAAGCCATTCGCGCTTTAAAGTTGCCTCTCTTCTGGGAGACGTAGCTCCGCTTACTTACATCCGATCGACTGGATTCCGGTTTCCTTGAAAAGTAGAGATCTAGAGCTTTCCAACGAGGGGTCGATCAACCCTGTAGCCCCAAAGGCCCCGGCGTGGCGGGTAGGTGTGCGCCGGTACTGTCTGCTCCGGTACTATGCGCCCAATCGAAAAACCGAGAGAAGCGTTTTAAAGCCAGAGATCCGCCCTTTCAAAATATACCAGAATTGTGCTTCTCGGACCTGATTTGGAGGAGCTGCGGCCTCCCAAAGTGGGCCTATTTCACCCCATTTGAAAGCCATTCGCGCTTTAAAGTTGCCTCTCTTCCGGGAGATGTAGCTCCGCCTCCTTACATCCGATCGACTGAATTCTGGTTTCCTTGAAAAGTAGAGAGCTACAGCTTTCCAACGAGGGGTCGATCAACCCTGTAGCCCCAAAGGCCCTGGCGTGGCGGGTAGGTGCGCGCCGGTACTGTCTGCTCCGGTACTATGCGCCCAATCGAAAAACCGAGAGAAGCGTTTTAAAGCCAGAGATCCGCCCTTTCAAAATATACCAGAATTGTGCTTCTCGGACCTGATTTGGAGGAGCTGCGGCCTCCCAAAGTGGGCCTATTTCACCCCATTTGAAAGCCATTCGCGCTTTAAAGTTGCCTCTCTTCCGGGAGACGTAGCTCCGCCTACTTACATCCGATCGACTGGACTCCGGTTTCCTTGAAAAGTAGAGATCTAGAGCTTTCCAACGAGCGGTCGATCAACCCTGTAGCCCCAAAGGCCCCGGCGTGGCGTGTAGGTGTGCGCCGGTACTGTCTGCTCCGGTACTATGCGCCCAATTGAAAAACCGAGAGAAGCGTTTTAAAGCCAGAGATCCGCCCTTTCAAAATATATCAGAATTGTGCTTCTCGGACCTGATTTGGAGGAGCTGCGGCCTCCCAAAGTGGGCCTATTTCACCCCATTTGAAAGCCATTCGCGCTTTAAAGTTGCCTCTCTTCCGGGAGACGTAGCTTCGCCTCCTTACATCCGATCGACTGGATTCCGGTTTCCTTGAAAAGTAGAGATCTAGAGCTTTCCAACGAGGGGTCGATCAACCCTGTAGCCCCAAAGGCCCTGGCGTGGCGGGTAGGTGCGCGCCGGTACTGTCTGCTCCGGTACTATGCGCCCAATCGAAAAACCGAGAGAAGCTTTTTAAAGCCAGAGATCCGCCCTTTCAAAATATATCAGAATTGTGCTTCTCGGACCTGATTTGGAGGAGCTGCGGCCTCCCAAAGTGGGCCTATTTCACCCCATTTGAAAGCCATTCGCGCTTTAAAGTTGCCTCTCTTCCGGGATACGTAGCTCCGCCTTTTTACATCCGATCGACTGGATTCTGGTTTCCTTGAAAAGTAGAGATCTAGAGCTTTCCAACGAGGGGTCGATCAACCCTGTAGCCCCAAAGGCCCTGGCGTGGCGGGTAGGTGCGAGCCGGTACTGTCTGCTCCGGTACTATGCGCCCAATCGAAAAACCGAGAGAAGCGTTTTAAAGCCAGAGATCCGCCCTTTCAAAATATACCAGAATTGTGCTTCTCGGACCTGATTTGGAGGAGCTGCGGCCTCCCAAAGTGGGCCTATTTCACCCCATTTGAAAGCCATTCGCGCTTTAAAGTTGCCTCTCTTCTGGGAGACGTAGCTCCGCCTACTTACATCCGATCGACTGGATTCCGGTTTCCTTGAAAAGTAGAGATCTAGAGCTTTCCAACGAGGGGTCGATCAACCCAGTAGCCCCAAAGGCCCCGGCGTGGCGGGTAGGTGTGCGCCGGTACTGTCTGCTCCGGTACTATGCGCCCAATCGAAAAACCGAGAGAAGCTTTTTAAAGACAGAGATCTGCCCTTTCAAAATATACCAGAATTGTGCTTCTCGGACCTGATTTGGAGGAGCTGCGGCCTCCCAAAGTGGGCCTATTTCACCCCATTTGAAAGCCATTCGCGCTTTAAAGTTGCCTCTCTTCCGGGAGACGTAGCTCCGCCTACTTACATCCGATCGACTGGACTCCGGTTTCCTTGAAAAGTAGAGATCTAGAGCTTTCCAACGAGCGGTCGATCAACCCTGTAGCCCCAAAGGCCCCGGCGTGGCGTGTAGGTGTGCGCCGGTACTGTCTGCTCCGGTACTATGCGCCCAATCGAAAAACCGAGAGAAGCGTTTTAAAGCCAGAGATCTGCCCTTTCAAAATATACCAGAATTGTGCTTCTCGGACCTGATTTGGAGGAGCTGCGGCCTCCCAAAGTGGGCCTATTTCACCCCATTTGAAAGCCATTCGCGCTTTAAAGTTGCCTCTCTTCCGGGAGACGTAGCTCCGCCTCCTTACATCCGATCGATTGGATTCCGGTTTCCTTGAAAAGTAGAGATCTAGAGCTTTCCAACGAGGGGTCGATCAACCCTGTAGCCCCAAAGGCCCTGGCGTGGCGGGTAGGTGCGCGCCGGTACTGTCTGCTCCGGTACTATGCGCCCAATCGAAAAACCGAGAGAAGCGTTTTAAAGCCAGAGATCCGCCCTTTCAAAATATACCAGAATTGTGCTTCTCGGACCTGATTTGGAGGAGCTGCGGCCTCCCAAAGTGGGCCTATTTCACCCCATTTGAAAGCCATTCGCGCTTTAAAGTTGCCTCTCTTCCGGGAGACGTAGCTCCGCCTACTTACATCCGATCGACTGGACTCCGGTTTCCTTGAAAAGTAGAGATCTAGAGCTTTCCAACGAGCGGTCGATCAACCCTGTAGCCCCAAAGGCCCCGGCGTGGCGTGTAGGTGTGCGCCGGTACTGTCTGCTCCGGTACTATGCGCCCAATCGAAAAACCGAGAGAAGCGTTTTAAAGCCAGAGATCCGCCCTTTCAAAATATATCAGAATTGTGCTTCTCGGACCTGATTTGGAGGAGCTGCGGCCTCCCAAAGTGGGCCTATTTCACCCCATTTAAAAGCCATTCGCGCTTTAAAGTTACCTCTCTTCCGGGAGACGTAGCTCCGCCTCCTTACATCCGATCGACTGGATTCCGGTTTCCTTGAAAAGTAGAGATCTAGAGCTTTCCAACGAGGGGTCGATCAACCCTGTAGCCCCAAAGACCCCGGCGTGGCCGGTAGGTGTGCGCCGTTACTGTCTGCTCCGGTACTATGCGCCCAATCGAAAAACCGAGAGAAGCGTTTTAAAGCCAGAGATCCGCCCTTTCAAAATATATCAGAATTGTGCTTCTCGGACCTGATTTGGAGGAGCTGCGGCCTCCCAAAGTGGGCCTATTTCACCCCATTTGAAAGCCATTCGCGCTTTAAAGTTGCCTCTCTTCCGGGAGACGTAGCTCCGCCTCCTTACATCCGATCGATTGGATTCCGGTTTCCTTGAAAAGTAGAGATCTAGAGCTTTCCAACGAGGGGTCGATCAACCCTGTAGCCCCAAAGGCCCTGGCGTGGCGGGTAGGTGCGCGCCGGTACTGTCTGCTCCGGTACTATGCGCCCAATCGAAAAACCGAGAGAAGCGTTTTAAAGCCAGAGATCCGCCCTTTCAAAATATACCAGAATTGTGCTTCTCGGACCTGATTTGGAGGAGCTGCGGCCTCCCAAAGTGGGCCTATTTCACCCCATTTGAAAGCCATTCGCGCTTTAAAGTTGCCTCTCTTCCGGGAGACGTAGCTCCGCCTACTTACATCCGATCGACTGGACTCCGGTTTCCTTGAAAAGTAGAGATCTAGAGCTTTCCAACGAGCGGTCGATCAACCCTGTAGCCCCAAAGGCCCCGGCGTGGCGTGTAGGTGTGCGCCGGTACTGTCTGCTCCGGTACTATGCGCCCAATCGAAAAACCGAGAGAAGCGTTTTAAAGCCAGAGATCCGCCCTTTCAAAATATATCAGAATTGTGCTTCTCGGACCTGATTTGGAGGAGCTGCGGCCTCCCAAAGTGGGCCTATTTCACCCCATTTGAAAGCCATTCGCGCTTTAAAGTTGCCTCTCTTCCGGGAGACGTAGCTTCGCCTCCTTACATCCGATCGACTGGATTCCGGTTTCCTTGAAAAGTAGAGATCTAGAGCTTTCCAACGAGGGGTCGATCAACCCTGTAGCCCCAAAGGCCCTGGCGTGGCGGGTAGGTGCGCGCCGGTACTGTCTGCTCCGGTACTATGCGCCCAATCGAAAAACCGAGAGAAGCTTTTTAAAGCCAGAGATCCGCCCTTTCAAAATACACCAGAATTGTGCTTCTCGGACCTGATTTGGAGGAGCTGCGGCCTCCCAAAGTGGGCCTATTTCACCCCATTTAAAAGCCATTCGCGCTTTAAAGTTACCTCTCTTCCGGGAGACGTAGCTCCGCCTCCTTACATCCGATCGACTGGATTCCGGTTTCCTTGAAAAGTAGAGATCTAGAGCTTTCCAACGAGGGGTCGATCAACCCTGTAGCCCCAAAGGCCCCGGCGTGGCCGGTAGGTGTGCGCCGGTACTGTCTGCTCCGGTACTATGCGCCCAATCGAAAAACCGAGAGAAGCGTTTTAAAGCCAGAGATCCGCCCTTTCAAAATATATCAGAATTGTGCTTCTCGGACCTGATTTGGAGGAGCTGCGGCCTCCCAAAGTGGGCCTATTTCACCCCATTTGAAAGCCATTCGCGCTTTAAAGTTGCCTCTCTTCCGGGATACGTAGCTCCGCCTCTTTACATCCGATCGACTGGATTCTGGTTTCCTTGAAAAGTAGAGATCTAGAGCTTTCCAACGAGGGGTCGATCAACCCTGTAGCCCCAAAGGCCCTGGCGTGGCGGGTAGGTGCGCGCCGGTACTGTCTGCTCCGGTACTATGCGCCCAATCGAAAAACCGAGAGAAGCTTTTTAAAGCCAGAGATCCGCCCTTTCAAAATACACCAGAATTGTGCTTCTCGGACCTGATTTGGAGGAGCTGCGGCCTCCCAAAGTGGGCCTATTTCACCCCATTTAAAAGCCATTCGCGCTTTAAAGTTACCTCTCTTCCGGGAGACGTAGCTCCGCCTCCTTACATCCGATCGACTGGATTCCGGATTCCTTGAAAAGTAGAGATCTAGAGCTTTCCAACGAGGGGTCGATCAACCCTGTAGCCCCAAAGGCCCCGGCGTGGCCGGTAGGTGTGCGCCGGTACTGTCTGCTCCGGTACTATGCGCCCAATCGAAAAACCGAGAGAAGCGTTTTAAAGCCAGAGATCCGCCCTTTCAAAATATACCAGAATTGTGCTTCTCGGACCTGATTTGGAGGAGCTGCGGCCTCCCAAAGTGGGCCTATTTCACCCCATTTGAAAGCCATTCGCGCTTTAAAGTTGCCTCTCTTCCGGGAGACGTAGCTTCTCCTCCTTACATCCGATCGACTGGATTCCGGTTTCCTTGAAAAGTAGAGATCTAGAGCTTTCCAACGAGGGGTCGATCAACCCTGTAGCCCAAAAGGCCCCGGCGTGGCGGGTAGGTGCGCGCCGGTACTGTCTGCTCCGGTACTATGCGCCCAATCGAAAAACCGAGAGAAGCGTTTTAAAAGCCAGAGATCCGCCCTTTCAAAATATACCAGAATTCTGCTTCTCGGACCTGATTTGGAGGAGCTGCGGCCTCCCAAAGTGAGCCTATTTCACCCCATTTGAAAGCCATTCGCGCTTTAAAGTTGCCTCTCTTCCGGGAGACGTAGCTCCGCCTCTTTACATCCGATCGACTGGATTCTGGTTTCCTTGAAAAGTAGAGATCTAGAGCTTTCCAACGAGGGGTCGATCAACCCTGTAGCCCCAAAGGCCCTGGCGTGGCGGGTAGGTGCGCGACGGTACTGTCTGCTCCGGTACTATGCGCCCAATCGAAAAACCGAGAGAAGCTTTTTAAAGCCATAGATCCGCCCTTTCAAAATATACCAGAATTGTGCTTCTCGGACCTGATTTGGAGGAGCTGCAGCCTCCCAAAGTGGGCCTATTTCACCCCATTTGAAAGCCATTCGCGCTTTAAAAGTTGCCTCTCTTCCGGGAGACGTAGCTCCGCCTACTTACATCCGATCGACTGGACTCCGGTTTCCTTGAAAAGTAGAGATCTAGAGCTTTCCAACGAGCGGTCGATCAACCCTGTAGCCCCAAAGGCCCCGGCGTGGCGTGTAGGTGTGCGCCGGTACTGTCTGCTCCGGTACTATGCGCCCAATCGAAAAACCGAGAGAAGCGTTTTAAAGCCAGAGATCTGCCCTTTCAAAATTTACCAGAATTGTGCTTCTCGGACCTGATTTGGAGGAGCTGCGGCCTCCCAAAGTGGGCCTATTTCACCCCATTTGAAAGCCATTCGCGCTTTAAAGTTGCCTCTCTTCCGGGAGACGTAGCCTCCGCCTCCTTACATCCGATCGATTGGATTCCGGTTTCCTTGAAAAGTAGAGATCTAGAGCTTTCCAACGAGGGGTCGATAAACCCTGTAGCCCCAAAGGCCCCGGCGTGGCGGGTAGGTGCGCGCCGGTACTGTCTGCTCCGGTACTATGCGCCCAATCGAAAAACAGAGAGAAGCGTTTTAAAGCCAGAGATCCGCCCTTTCAAAATATACCAGAATTCTGCTTCTCGGACCTGATTTGGAGGAGCTGCGGCCTCCCAAAGTGGGCCTATTTCACCCCATTTGAAAGCCATTCGCGCTTTAAAGTTGCCTCTCTTCCGGGAGACGTAGCTCCGCCTCTTTACATCCGATCGACTGGATTCTGGTTTCCTTGAAAAGTAGAGATCTAGAGCTTTCCAACGAGGGGTCGATCAACCCTGTAGCCCCAAAGGCCCTGGCGTGGCGGGTAGGTGCGCGCCAATACTGTCTGCTCCGGTACTATGCGCCCAATCGAAAAACCGAGAGAAGCTTTTTAAAGCCAGAGATCCGCCCTTTCAAAATACACCAGAATTGTGCTTCTCGGACCTGATTTGGAGGAGCTGCGGCCTCCCAAAGTGGGCCTATTTCACCCCATTTAAAAGCCATTCGCGCTTTAAAGTTACCTCTCTTCCGGGAGACGTAGCTCCGCCTCCTTACATCCGATCGACTGGATTCCGGTTTCCTTGAAAAGTAGAGATCTAGAGCTTTCCAACGAGGGGTCGATCAACCCTGTAGCCCCAAAGGCCCCGGCGTGGCCGGTAGGTGTGCGCCGGTACTGTCTGCTCCGGTACTATGCGCCCAATCGAAAAACCGAGAGAAGCGTTTTAAAGCCAGAGATCCGCCCTTTCAAAATATACCAGAATTCTGCTTCTCGGACCTGATTTGGAGGAGCTGCGGCCTCCCAAAGTGAGCCTATTTCACCCCATTTGAAAGCCATTCGCGCTTTAAAGTTGCCTCTCTTCCGGGAGACGTAGCTCCGCCTCTTTACATCCGATCGACTGGATTCTGGTTTCCTTGAAAAGTAGAGATCTAGAGCTTTCCAACGAGGGGTCGATCAACCCTGTAGCCCCAAAGGCCCTGGCGTGGCGGGTAGGTGCGCGACGGTACTGTCTGCCTCCGGTACTATGCGCCCAATA
>NW_027440657.1:10000-73913 GCF_031893055.1 Leptodactylus fuscus | reverse complement strand
TAGTGTCACTCCTGTACAGATGTAACCTCCCTCTACCAGTCACATATGTTATCAGTAATTGTGCAGGTAGTGGCGCCCGGGGATGCAGCATCCAGGTACATAGTGTCACCCCTGTACAGATGTTACCTCACTCTGCTACCAGTCACATATGTTATCAGTAATTGTGCAGGTACTGGTGCCCGGGGATGCAGCATCCAGGTACATAGTGTCACCCCTGTACAGATGTTACCTCACTCTGCTACCAGTCACATATGTTATCAGTAATTGTGCAGGTACTTGCGCCCGGGGATGCAGCATCCAGGTACATAGTGTCACCCCTGTACAGATGTCACCTCACTCTGCTACCAGTCACATATGTTATCAGTAATTGTGCAGGTACTGGCGCCCGGGGATGCAGCATCCAGGTACATAGTGTCACCCCTGTACAGATGTTACCTCACTCTGCTACCAGTCACATATGTTATCAGTAATTGTGCAGGTACTGGCGCCCGGGGATGCAGCATCCAGGTACATAGTGTCACCCCTGTACAGATGTTACCTCACTCTGCTACCAGTCACATATGTTATCAGTAATTGTGCAGGTACTGGCGCCCGGGGATGCAGCATCCAGGTACATAGTGTCACCCCTGTACAGATGTTACCTCACTCTGCTACCAGTCACATATGTTATCAGTAATTGTGCAGGTACTGGCGCCCGGGGATGCAGCATCCAGGTACATAGTGTCACCCCTGTACAGATGTTACCTCACTCTGCTACCAGTCACATATGTTATCAGTAATTGTGCAGGTACTGGCGCCCGGGGATGCAGCATCCAGGTACATAGTGTCACCCCTGTACAGATGTTACCTCACTCTGCTACCAGTCACATATGTTATCAGTAATTGTGCAGGTAGTGGCGCCCGGGGATGCAGCATCCAGGTACATAGTGTCACTCCTGTACAGATGTAACCTCCCTCTACCAGTCACATATGTTATCAGTAATTGTGCAGGTAGTGGCGCCCGGGGATGTAGCATCCAGGTACATAGTGTCACCCCTGTACAGATGTTACCTCACTCTGCTACCAGTCACATATGTTATCAGTAATTGTGCAGGTACTGGTGCCCGGGGATGCAGCATCCAGGTACATAGTGTCACCCCTGTACAGATGTTACCTCACTCTGCTACCAGTCACATATGTTATCAGTAATTGTGCAGGTACTGGTGCCCGGGGATGCAGCATCCAGGTACATAGTGTCACCCCTGTACAGATGTCACCTCACTCTGCTACCAGTCACATATGTTATCAGTAATTGTGCAGGTACTGGCGCCCGGGGATGTAGCATCCAGGTACATAGTGTCACCCCTGTACAGATGTCACCTCACTCTACCAGTCACATATGTTATCAGTAATTGTGCAGGTACTGGTGCCCGGGGATGCAGCATCCAGGTACATAGTGTCACCCCTGTACAGATGTTACCTCACTCTGCTACCAGTCACATATGTTATCAGTAATTGTGCAGGTACTGGCGCCCGGGGATGCAGCATCCAGGTACATAGTGTCACCCCTGTACAGATGTCACCTCACTCTGCTACCAGTCACATATGTTATCAGTAATTGTGCAGGTACTGGCGCCCGGGGATGCAGCATCCAGGTACATAGTGTCACCCCTGTACAGATGTTACCTCACTCTGCTACCAGTCACATATGTTATCAGTAATTGTGCAGGTACTGGCGCCCGGGGATGCAGCATCCAGGTACATAGTGTCACCCCTGTACAGATGTTACCTCACTCTGCCAGTCACATATGTTATCAGTAATTGTGCAGGTACTGGCGCCCGGGGATGTAGCATCCAGGTACATAGTGTCACCCCTGTACAGATGTGACCTCACTCTGCTACCAGTCACATATGTTATCAGTAATTGTGCAGGTACTGGCGCCCGGGGATGCAGCATCCAGGTACATAGTGTCACCCCTGTACAGATGTCACCTCACTCTGCTACCAGTCACATATGTTATCAGTAATTGTGCAGGTACTGGCGCCCGAGGATGTAGCATCCAGGTACATAGTGTCACCCCTGTACAGATGTTACCTCACTCTGCTACCAGTCACATATGTTATCAGTAATTGTGCAGGTACTGGCGCCCGGGGATGCAGCATCCAGGTACATAGTGTCACCCCTGTACAGATGTTACCTCACTCTGCTACCAGTCACATATGTTATCAGTAATTGTGCAGGTACTGGCGCCCGGGGATGCAGCATCCAGGTACATAGTGTCACCCCTGTACAGATGTCACCTCACTCTGCTACCAGTCACATATGTTATCAGTAATTGTGCAGGTACTGGTGCCCGGGGATGCAGCATCCAGGTACATAGTGTCACCCCTGTACAGATGTCACCTCACTCTGCTACCAGTCACATATGTTATCAGTAATTGTGCAGGTACTGGTGCCCGGGGATGCAGCATCCAGGTACATAGTGTCACCCCTGTACAGATGTTACCTCACTCTGCTACCAGTCACATATGTTATCAGTAATTGTGCAGGTACTGGTGCCCGGGGATGTAGCATCCAGGTACATAGTGTCACCCCTGTACAGATGTTACCTCACTCTGCCAGTCACATATGTTATCAGTAATTGTGCAGGTACTGGTGCCCGGGGATGCAGCATCCAGGTACATAGTGTCACCCCTGTACAGATGTTACCTCCCTCTGCTACCAGTCACATATGTTATCAGTAATTGTGCAGGTACTGGCGCCCGGGGATGTAGCATCCAGGTACATAGTGTCACCCCTGTACAGATGTCACCTCACTCTGCTACCAGTCACATATGTTATCAGTAATTGTGCAGGTAGTGGTGCCCGGGGATGCAGCATCCAGGTACATAGTGTCACCCCTGTACAGATGTTACCTCACTCTGCCAGTCACATATGTTATCAGTAATTGTGCAGGTACTGGCGCCCGAGGATGCAGCATCCAGGTACATAGTGTCACCCCTGTACAGATGTTACCTCCCTCTGCTACCAGTCACATATGTTATCAGTAATTGTGCAGGTACTGGTGCCCGGGGATGCAGCATCCAGGTACATAGTGTCACCCCTGTACAGATGTCACCTCACTCTGCTACCAGTCACATATGTTATCAGTAATTGTGCAGGTAGTGGTGCCCGGGGATGCAGCATCCAGGTACATAGTGTCACCCCTGTACAGATGTTACCTCCCTCTACCAGTCACATATGTTATCAGTAATTGTGCAGGTACTGGCGCCCGGGGATGTAGCATCCAGGTACATAGTGTCACCCCTGTACAGATGTCACCTCACTCTGCTACCAGTCACATATGTTATCAGTAATTGTGCAGGTACTGGTGCCCGGGGATGTAGCATCCAGGTACATAGTGTCACCCCTGTACAGATGTTACCTCACTCTGCTACCAGTCACATATGTTATCAGTAATTGTGCAGGTACTGGTGCCCGGGGATGTAGCATCCAGGTACATAGTGTCACTCCTGTACAGATGTAACCTCCCTCTACCAGTCACATATGTTATCAGTAATTGTGCAGGTACTGGCGCCCGGGGATGCAGCATCCAGGTACATAGTGTCACCCCTGTACAGATGTTACCTCACTCTGCTACCAGTCACATATGTTATCAGTAATTGTGCAGGTACTGGCGCCCGGGGATGCAGCATCCAGATACATAGTGTCACCCCTGTACAGATGTCACCTCACTCTGCTACCAGTCACATATGTTATCAGTAATTGTGCAGGTACTGGTGCCCGGGGATGCAGCATCCAGGTACATAGTGTCACCCCTGTACAGATGTTACCTCACTCTGCTACCAGTCACATATGTTATCAGTAATTGTGCAGGTACTGGCGCCCGGGGATGCAGCATCCAGGTACATAGTGTCACCCCTGTACAGATGTTACCTCACTCTGCTACCAGTCACATATGTTATCAGTAATTGTGCAGGTACTGGTGCCCGGGGATGCAGCATCCAGGTACATAGTGTCACCCCTGTACAGATGTTACCTCACTCTGCTACCAGTCACATATGTTATCAGTAATTGTGCAGGTACTGGCGCCCGGGGATGCAGCATCCAGGTACATAGTGTCACCCCTGTACAGATGTTACCTCACTCTGCTACCAGTCACATATGTTATCAGTAATTGTGCAGGTACTGGTGCCCGGGGATGCAGCATCCAGGTACATAGTGTCACCCCTGTACAGATGTTACCTCACTCTGCTACCAGTCACATATGTTATCAGTAATTGTGCAGGTACTGGCGCCCGGGGATGCAGCATCCAGGTACATAGTGTCACCCCTGTACAGATGTTACCTCACTCTGCCAGTCACATATGTTATCAGTAATTGTGCAGGTAGTGGTGCCCGGGGATGTAGCATCCAGGTACATAGTGTCACCCCTGTACAGATGTCACCTCACTCTGCTACCAGTCACATATGTTATCAGTAATTGTGCAGGTACTGGCGCCCGGGGATGCAGCATCCAGGTACATAGTGTCACCCCTGTACAGATGTTACCTCACTCTGCTACCAGTCACATATGTTATCAGTAATTGTGCAGGTACTGGTGCCCGGGGATGTAGCATCCAGGTACATAGTGTCACCCCTGTACAGATGTTACCTCACTCTGCTACCAGTCACATATGTTATCAGTAATTGTGCAGGTAGTGGTGCCCGGGGATGCAGCATCCAGGTACATAGTGTCACCCCTGTACAGATGTTACCTCACTCTGCTACCAGTCACATATGTTATCAGTAATTGTGCAGGTACTGGCGCCCGGGGATGTAGCATCCAGGTACATAGTGTCACCCCTGTACAGATGTTACCTCACTCTGCTACCAGTCACATATGTTATCAGTAATTGTGCAGGTACTGGTGCCCGGGGATGCAGCATCCAGGTACATAGTGTCACCCCTGTACAGATGTCACCTCACTCTGCTACCAGTCACATATGTTATCAGTAATTGTGCAGGTACTGGCGCCCGGGGATGCAGCATCCAGGTACATAGTGTCACCCCTGTACAGATGTTACCTCACTCTGCTACCAGTCACATATGTTATCAGTAATTGTGCAGGTACTGGCGCCCGGGGATGTAGCATCCAGGTACATAGTGTCACCCCTGTACAGATGTTACCTCACTCTGCTACCAGTCACATATGTTATCAGTAATTGTGCAGGTACTGGTGCCCGGGGATGCAGCATCCAGGTACATAGTGTCACCCCTGTACAGATGTTACCTCACTCTGCCAGTCACATATGTTATCAGTAATTGTGCAGGTACTGGTGCCCGGGGATGCAGCATCCAGGTACATAGTGTCACCCCTGTACAGATGTGACCTCACTCTGCCAGTCACATATGTTATCAGTAATTGTGCAGGTACTGGCGCCCGGGGATGTAGCATCCAGGTACATAGTGTCACCCCTGTACAGATGTTACCTCACTCTGCTACCAGTCACATATGTTATCAGTAATTGTGCAGGTACTGGTGCCCGGGGATGCAGCATCCAGGTACATAGTGTCACCCCTGTACAGATGTTACCTCACTCTGCTACCAGTCACATATGTTATCAGTAATTGTGCAGGTACTGGCGCCCGAGGATGTAGCATCCAGGTACATAGTGTCACCCCTGTACAGATGTTACCTCACTCTGCTACCAGTCACATATGTTATCAGTAATTGTGCAGGTACTGGCGCCCGGGGATGTAGCATCCAGGTACATAGTGTCACCCCTGTACAGATGTTACCTCACTCTGCTACCAGTCACATATGTTATCAGTAATTGTGCAGGTACTGGTGCCCGGGGATGTAGCATCCAGGTACATAGTGTCACCCCTGTACAGATGTTACCTCACTCTGCTACCAGTCACATATGTTATCAGTAATTGTGCAAGTAGTGGCGCCCGGGGATGCAGCATCCAGGTACATAGTGTCCCCCCTGTACAGATGTGACCTCACTCTGCTACCAGTCACATATGTTATCAGTAATTGTGCAGGTACTGGTGCCCGGGGATGTAGCATCCAGGTACATAGTGTCACCCCTGTACAGATGTTACCTCACTCTGCTACCAGTCACATATGTTATCAGTAATTGTGCAGGTACTGGCGCCCGGGGATGCAGCATCCAGTTACATAGTGTCACCCCTGTACAGATGTTACCTCACTCTGCTACCAGTCACATATGTTATCAGTAATTGTGCAGGTACTGGTGCCCGGGGATGCAGCATCCAGGTACATAGTGTCACCCCTGTACAGATGTTACCTCACTCTGCTACCAGTCACATATGTTATCAGTAATTGTGCAGGTACTGGTGCCCGGGGATGCAGCATCCAGGTACATAGTGTCACCCCTGTACAGATGTTACCTCACTCTGCTACCAGTCACATATGTTATCAGTAATTGTGCAGGTACTGGTGCCCGGGGATGTAGCATCCAGGTACATAGTGTCACCCCTGTACAGATGTTACCTCACTCTGCTACCAGTCACATATGTTATCAGTAATTGTGCAGGTACTGGTGCCCGAGGATGTAGCATCCAGGTACATAGTGTCACCCCTGTACAGATGTTACCTCACTCTGCTACCAGTCACATATGTTATCAGTAATTGTGCAGGTACTGGTGCCCGGGGATGCAGCATCCAGGTACATAGTGTCACCCCTGTACAGATGTTACCTCACTCTGCTACCAGTCACATATGTTATCAGTAATTGTGCAGGTACTGGCGCCCGAGGATGCAGCATCCAGGTACATAGTGTCACCCCTGTACAGATGTTACCTCACTCTGCTACCAGTCACATATGTTATCAGTAATTGTGCAGGTACTGGTGCCCGGGGATGCAGCATCCAGGTACATAGTGTCACCCCTGTACAGATGTTACCTCCCTCTACCAGTCACATATGTTATCAGTAATTGTGCAGGTAGTGGCGCCCGGGGATGCAGCATCCAGGTACATAGTGTCACTCCTGTACAGATGTAACCTCCCTCTACCAGTCACATATGTTATCAGTAATTGTGCAGGTACTGGCGCCCGGGGATGCAGCATCCAGGTACATAGTGTCACCCCTGTACAGATGTTACCTCCCTCTGCTACCAGTCACATATGTTATCAGTAATTGTGCAGGTACTGGCGCCCGGGGATGCAGCATCCAGGTACATAGTGTCACCCCTGTACAGATGTTACCTCACTCTGCTACCAGTCACATATGTTATCAGTAATTGTGCAGGTACTGGTGCCCGGGGATGTAGCATCCAGGTACATAGTGTCACCCCTGTACAGATGTTACCTCCCTCTACCAGTCACATATGTTATCAGTAATTGTGCAGGTACTGGTGCCCGGGGATGTAGCATCCAGGTACATAGTGTCACCCCTGTACAGATGTTACCTCACTCTGCTACCAGTCACATATGTTATCAGTAATCGTGCAGGTACTGGCGCCCGGGGATGCAGCATCCAGGTACATAGTGTCACCCCTGTACAGATGTCACCTCACTCTGCTGCCAGTCACATATGTTATCAGTAATTGTGCAGGTAGTGGCGCCCGGGGATGCAGCATCCAGGTACATAGT
This sequence comes from Leptodactylus fuscus, assembly GCF_031893055.1. NCBI lineage: Eukaryota > Metazoa > Chordata > Amphibia > Anura > Leptodactylidae > Leptodactylus > Leptodactylus fuscus. Next base: position 66,329 of record NW_027440657.1, on the reverse strand, counting down.
GTCACCCCTGTACAGATGTCACCTCACTCTGCTACCAGTCACATATGTTATCAGTAATTGTGCAGGTACTGGTGCCCGGGGATGCAGCATCCAGGTACATAGTGTCACCCCTGTACAGATGTCACCTCACTCTGCTACCAGTCACATATGTTATCAGTTATTGTGCAGGTACTGGCGCCCTGGGATGCAGCATCCAGGTACATAGTGTCACCCCTGTACAGATGTCACCTCACTCTGCTACCAGTCACATATGTTATCAGTAATTGTGCAGGTAGTGGCGCCCGGGGATGCAGCATCCAGGTACATAGTGTCACCCCTGTACAGATGTCACCTCACTCTGCTACCAGTCACATATGTTATCAGTAATTGTGCAGGTACTGGTGCCCGGGGATGTAGCATCCAGGTACATAGTGTCACCCCTGTACAGATGTCACCTCACTCTGCTACCAGTCACATATGTTATCAGTAATTGTGCAGGTAGTGGTGCCCGGGGATGCAGCATCCAGGTACATAGTGTCACCCCTGTACAGATGTTACCTCACTCTGCTACCAGTCACATATGTTATCAGTAATTGTGCAGGTACTGGCGCCCGGGGATGCAGCATCCAGGTACATAGTGTCACCCCTGTACAGATGTTACCTCACTCTGCTGCCAGTCACATATGTTATCAGTAATTGTGCAGGTACTGGTGCCCGGGGATGTAGCATCCAGGTACATAGTGTCACCCCTGTACAGATGTTACCTCACTCTGCTACCAGTCACATATGTTATCAGTAATTGTGCAGGTACTGGTGCCCGGGGATGCAGCATCCAGGTACATAGTGTCACCCCTGTACAGATGTTACCTCACTCTGCTACCAGTCACATATGTTATCAGTAATTGTGCAGGTACTGGTGCCCGGGGATGCAGCATCCAGGTACATAGTGTCACCCCTGTACAGATGTCACCTCACTCTGCTACCAGTCACATATGTTATCAGTAATTGTGCAGGTACTTGCGCCCGGGGATGCAGCATCCAGGTACATAGTGTCACCCCTGTACAGATGTTACCTCACTCTACCAGTCACATATGTTATCAGTAATTGTGCAGGTACTGGTGCCCGGGGATGTAGCATCCAGGTACATAGTGTCACCCCTGTACAGATGTTACCTCACTCTGCTACCAGTCACATATGTTATCAGTAATTGTGCAGGTACTTGCGCCCGGGGATGCAGCATCCAGGTACATAGTGTCACCCCTGTACAGATGTTACCTCACTCTACCAGTCACATATGTTATCAGTAATTGTGCAGGTACTGGTGCCCGGGGATGTAGCATCCAGGTACATAGTGTCACCCCTGTACAGATGTTACCTCACTCTGCTACCAGTCACATATGTTATCAGTAATTGTGCAGGTACTGGCGCCCGGGGATGCAGCATCCAGGTACATAGTGTCACCCCTGTACAGATGTTACCTCACTCTGCTACCAGTCACATATGTTATCAGTAATTGTGCAGGTACTGGCGCCCGAGGATGTAGCATCCAGGTACATAGTGTCACCCCTGTACAGATGTAACCTCCCTCTACCAGTCACATATGTTATCAGTAATTGTGCAGGTACTGGTGCCCGGGGATGCAGCATCCAGGTACATAGTGTCACCCCTGTACAGATGTTACCTCACTCTGCTACCAGTCACATATGTTATCAGTAATTGTGCAGGTACTGGCGCCCGGGGATGCAGCATCCAGGTACATAGTGTCACCCCTGTACAGATGTTACCTCACTCTGCTACCAGTCACATATGTTATCAGTAATTGTGCAGGTAGTGGTGCCCGGGGATGCAGCATCCAGGTACATAGTGTCACCCCTGTACAGATGTTACCTCCCTCTACCAGTCACATATGTTATCAGTAATTGTGCAGGTAGTGGTGCCCGGGGATGCAGCATCCAGGTACATAGTGTCACCCCTGTACAGATGTTACCTCACTCTGCTACCAGTCACATATGTTATCAGTAATTGTGCAGGTACTGGTGCCCGGGGATGCAGCATCCAGGTACATAGTGTCACCCCTGTACAGATGTTACCTCACTCTGCTACCAGTCACATATGTTATCAGTAATTGTGCAGGTACTTGCGCCCGGGGATGCAGCATCCAGGTACATAGTGTCACCCCTGTACAGATGTCACCTCACTCTGCTACCAGTCACATATGTTATCAGTAATTGTGCAGGTACTGGCGCCCGGGGATGCAGCATCCAGGTACATAGTGTCACCCCTGTACAGATGTTACCTCACTCTGCTACCAGTCACATATGTTATCAGTAATTGTGCAGGTACTGGCGCCCGGGGATGCAGCATCCAGGTACATAGTGTCACCCCTGTACAGATGTTACCTCACTCTGCTACCAGTCACATATGTTATCAGTAATTGTGCAGGTACTGGCGCCCGGGGATGCAGCATCCAGGTACATAGTGTCACCCCTGTACAGATGTTACCTCACTCTGCTACCAGTCACATATGTTATCAGTAATTGTGCAGGTACTGGCGCCCGGGGATGCAGCATCCAGGTACATAGTGTCACCCCTGTACAGATGTTACCTCACTCTGCTACCAGTCACATATGTTATCAGTAATTGTGCAGGTAGTGGCGCCCGGGGATGCAGCATCCAGGTACATAGTGTCACTCCTGTACAGATGTAACCTCCCTCTACCAGTCACATATGTTATCAGTAATTGTGCAGGTAGTGGCGCCCGGGGATGCAGCATCCAGGTACATAGTGTCACCCCTGTACAGATGTTACCTCACTCTGCTACCAGTCACATATGTTATCAGTAATTGTGCAGGTACTGGTGCCCGGGGATGCAGCATCCAGGTACATAGTGTCACCCCTGTACAGATGTTACCTCACTCTGCTACCAGTCACATATGTTATCAGTAATTGTGCAGGTACTGGCGCCCGGGGATGCAGCATCCAGGTACATAGTGTCACCCCTGTACAGATGTCACCTCACTCTGCTACCAGTCACATATGTTATCAGTAATTGTGCAGGTACTGGCGCCCGGGGATGCAGCATCCAGGTACATAGTGTCACCCCTGTACAGATGTTACCTCACTCTGCTACCAGTCACATATGTTATCAGTAATTGTGCAGGTACTGGCGCCCGGGGATGCAGCATCCAGGTACATAGTGTCACCCCTGTACAGATGTTACCTCACTCTGCCAGTCACATATGTTATCAGTAATTGTGCAGGTACTGGCGCCCGGGGATGTAGCATCCAGGTACATAGTGTCACCCCTGTACAGATGTGACCTCACTCTGCTACCAGTCACATATGTTATCAGTAATTGTGCAGGTACTGGCGCCCGGGGATGCAGCATCCAGGTACATAGTGTCACCCCTGTACAGATGTCACCTCACTCTGCTACCAGTCACATATGTTATCAGTAATTGTGCAGGTACTGGCGCCCGGGGATGCAGCATCCAGGTACATAGTGTCACCCCTGTACAGATGTCACCTCACTCTGCTACCAGTCACATATGTTATCAGTAATTGTGCAGGTACTGGTGCCCGGGGATGCAGCATCCAGGTACATAGTGTCACCCCTGTACAGATGTCACCTCACTCTGCTACCAGTCACATATGTTATCAGTAATTGTGCAGGTACTGGTGCCCGGGGATGCAGCATCCAGGTACATAGTGTCACCCCTGTACAGATGTTACCTCACTCTGCTACCAGTCACATATGTTATCAGTAATTGTGCAGGTACTGGTGCCCGGGGATGTAGCATCCAGGTACATAGTGTCACCCCTGTACAGATGTTACCTCACTCTGCTACCAGTCACATATGTTATCAGTAATTGTGCAGGTACTGGTGCCCGGGGATGCAGCATCCAGGTACATAGTGTCACCCCTGTACAGATGTCACCTCACTCTGCTACCAGTCACATATGTTATCAGTAATTGTGCAGGTACTGGTGCCCGGGGATGCAGCATCCAGGTACATAGTGTCACCCCTGTACAGATGTTACCTCACTCTGCTACCAGTCACATATGTTATCAGTAATTGTGCAGGTACTGGTGCCCGGGGATGTAGCATCCAGGTACATAGTGTCACCCCTGTACAGATGTTACCTCCCTCTACCAGTCACATATGTTATCAGTAATTGTGCAGGTACTGGTGCCCGGGGATGCAGCATCCAGGTACATAGTGTCACCCCTGTACAGATGTTACCTCACTCTGCTACCAGTCACATATGTTATCAGTAATTGTGCAGGTACTGGCGCCCGGGGATGCAGCATCCAGGTACATAGTGTCACCCCTGTACAGATGTTACCTCACTCTGCTACCAGTCACATATGTTATCAGTAATTGTGCAGGTACTGGCGCCCGGGGATGCAGCATCCAGGTACATAGTGTCACCCCTGTACAGATGTTACCTCACTCTGCCAGTCACATATGTTATCAGTAATTGTGCAGGTAGTGGTGCCCGGGGATGTAGCATCCAGGTACATAGTGTCACCCCTGTACAGATGTTACCTCACTCTGCTACCAGTCACATATGTTATCAGTAATTGTGCAGGTACTGGTGCCCGGGGATGCAGCATCCAGGTACATAGTGTCACCCCTGTACAGATGTTACCTCACTCTGCTACCAGTCACATATGTTATCAGTAATTGTGCAGGTACTGGCGCCCGGGGATGCAGCATCCAGGTACATAGTGTCACCCCTGTACAGATGTCACCTCACTCTGCTACCAGTCACATATGTTATCAGTAATTGTGCAGGTAGTGGTGCCCGGGGATGCAGCATCCAGGTACATAGTGTCACCCCTGTACAGATGTTACCTCACTCTGCTACCAGTCACATATGTTATCAGTAATTGTGCAGGTACTGGCGCCCGGGGATGTAGCATCCAGGTACATAGTGTCACCCCTGTACAGATGTTACCTCCCTCTACCAGTCACATATGTTATCAGTAATTGTGCAGGTACTGGCGCCCGGGGATGCAGCATCCAGGTACATAGTGTCACCCCTGTACAGATGTTACCTCACTCTGCTACCAGTCACATATGTTATCAGTAATTGTGCAGGTACTGGTGCCCGGGGATGCAGCATCCAGGTACATAGTGTCACCCCTGTACAGATGTTACCTCACTCTGCTACCAGTCACATATGTTATCAGTAATTGTGCAGGTACTGGTGCCCGGGGATGTAGCATCCAGGTACATAGTGTCACCCCTGTACAGATGTCACCTCACTCTGCTACCAGTCACATATGTTATCAGTAATTGTGCAGGTACTGGCGCCCGGGGATGCAGCATCCAGGTACATAGTGTCACCCCTGTACAGATGTCACCTCACTCTGCTACCAGTCACATATGTTATCGGTAATTGTGCAGGTACTGGTGCCCGGGGATGCAGCATCCAGGTACATAGTGTCACCCCTGTACAGATGTTACCTCCCTCTACCAGTCACATATGTTATCAGTAATTGTGCAGGTACTGGCGCCCGGGGATGCAGCATCCAGGTACATAGTGTCACCCCTGTACAGATGTCACCTCACTCTACCAGTCACATATGTTATCAGTAATTGTGCAGGTACTGGTGCCCGGGGATGTAGCATCCAGGTACATAGTGTCACCCCTGTACAGATGTCACCTCACTCTGCTACCAGTCACATATGTTATCAGTAATTGTGCAGGTACTGGCGCCCGGGGATGTAGCATCCAGGTACATAGTGTCACCCCTGTACAGATGTTACCTCCCTCTACCAGTCACATATGTTATCAGTAATTGTGCAGGTACTGGCGCCCGGGGATGTAGCATCCAGGTACATAGTGTCACCCCTGTACAGATGTTACCTCACTCTGCTACCAGTCACATATGTTATCAGTAATTGTGCAGGTACTGGCGCCCGGGGATGTAGCATCCAGGTACATAGTGTCACCCCTGTACAGATGTTACCTCCCTCTACCAGTCACATATGTTATCAGTAATTGTGCAGGTACTGGTGCCCGGGGATGCAGCATCCAGGTACATAGTGTCACCCCTGTACAGATGTCACCTCACTCTGCTACCAGTCACATATGTTATCAGTAATTGTGCAGGTACTGGTGCCCGGGGATGTAGCATCCAGGTACATAGTGTCACCCCTGTACAGATGTCACCTCACTCTGCTACCAGTCACATATGTTATCAGTAATTGTGCAGGTACTGGTGCCCGGGGATGCAGCATCCAGGTACATAGTGTCACCCCTGTACAGATGTTACCTCACTCTGCTACCAGTCACATATGTTATCAGTAATTGTGCAGGTACTGGTGCCCGGGGATGTAGCATCCAGGTACATAGTGTCACCCCTGTACAGATGTTACCTCACTCTGCTACCAGTCACATATGTTATCAGTAATTGTGCAGGTACTGGTGCCCGGGGATGCAGCATCCAGGTACATAGTGTCACCCCTGTACAGATGTGACCTCACTCTGCTACCAGTCACATATGTTATCAGTAATTGTGCAGGTAGTGGCGCCCGGGGATGTAGCATCCAGGTACATAGTGTCACCCCTGTACAGATGTGACCTCACTCTGCTACCAGTCACATATGTTATCAGTAATTGTGCAGGTACTGGTGCCCGGGGATGCAGCATCCAGGTACATAGTGTCACCCCTGTACAGATGTTACCTCACTCTGCTACCAGTCACATATGTTATCAGTAATTGTGCAGGTAGTGGCGCCCGGGGATGTAGCATCCAGGTACATAGTGTCACCCCTGTACAGATGTTACCTCACTCTGCTACCAGTCACATATGTTATCAGTAATTGTGCAGGTACTGGCGCCCTGGGATGTAGCATCCAGGTACATAGTGTCACCCCTGTACAGATGTTACCTCACTCTGCTACCAGTCACATATGTTATCAGTAATTGTGCAGGTACTGGCGCCCGGGGATGTAGCATCCAGGTACATAGTGTCACCCCTGTACAGATGTTACCTCACTCTGCTACCAGTCACATATGTTATCAGTAATTGTGCAGGTACTGGCGCCCGGGGATGCAGCATCCAGGTACATAGTGTCACCCCTGTACAGATGTTACCTCACTCTGCTACCAGTCACATATGTTATCAGTAATTGTGCAGGTACTGGCGCCCGGGGATGCAGCATCCAGGTACATAGTGTCACCCCTGTACAGATGTGACCTCACTCTGCTACCAGTCACATATGTTATCAGTAATTGTGCAGGTACTGGCGCCCGGGGATGTAGCATCCAGGTACATAGTGTCACCCCTGTACAGATGTTACCTCACTCTGCTACCAGTCACATATGTTATCAGTAATTGTGCAGGTACTGGCGCCCGGGGATGCAGCATCCAGGTACATAGTGTCACCCCTGTACAGATGTGACCTCACTCTGCTACCAGTCACATATGTTATCAGTAATTGTGCAGGTACTGGCGCCCGGGGATGTAGCATCCAGGTACATAGTGTCACCCCTGTACAGATGTTACCTCACTCTGCTACCAGTCACATATGTTATCAGTAATTGTGCAGGTACTGGCGCCCGGGGATGCAGCATCCAGGTACATAGTGTCACCCCTGTACAGATGTTACCTCACTCTGCTACCAGTCACATATGTTATCAGTAATTGTGCAGGTAGTGGCGCCCGGGGATGTAGCATCCAGGTACATAGTGTCACCCCTGTACAGATGTCACCTCACTCTGCTACCAGTCACATATGTTATCAGTAATTGTGCAGGTACTGGTGCCCGGGGATGCAGCATCCAGGTACATAGTGTCACCCCTGTACAGATGTGACCTCACTCTGCTACCAGTCACATATGTTATCAGTAATTGTGCAGGTAGTGGCGCCCGGGGATGCAGCATCCAGGTACATAGTGTCACCCCTGTACAGATGTCACCTCACACTGCCAGTCACATATGTTATCAGTAATTGTGCAGGTACTGGTGCCCGGGGATGCAGCATCCAGGTACATAGTGTCACCCCTGTACAGATGTTACCTCACTCTGCTACCAGTCACATATGTTATCAGTAATTGTGCAGGTACTGGTGCCCGGGGATGCAGCATCCAGGTACACAGTGTCACCCCTGTACAGATGTCACCTCACTCTGCTACCAGTCACATATGTTATCAGTAATTGTGCAGGTACTGGCGCCCGGGGATGTAGCATCCAGGTACATAGTGTCACCCCTGTACAGATGTTACCTCACTCTGCTACCAGTCACATATGTTATCAGTAATTGTGCAGGTACTGGCGCCCGGGGATGTAGCATCCAGGTACATAGTGTCACCCCTGTACAGATGTTACCTCACTCTGCTACCAGTCACATATGTTATCAGTAATTGTGCAGGTACTGGCGCCCGGGGATGCAGCATCCAGGTACATAGTGTCACCCCTGTACAGATGTTACCTCCCTCTACCAGTCACATATGTTATCAGTAATTGTGCAGGTAGTGGCGCCCGGGGATGCAGCATCCAGGTACATAGTGTCACTCCTGTACAGATGTAACCTCCCTCTACCAGTCACATATGTTATCAGTAATTGTGCAGGTACTGGCGCCCGGGGATGCAGCATCCAGGTACATAGTGTCACCCCTGTACAGATGTTACCTCACTCTGCTACCAGTCACATATGTTATCAGTAATTGTGCAGGTACTGGCGCCCGGGGATGCAGCATCCAGGTACATAGTGTCACCCCTGTACAGATGTTACCTCACTCTGCTACCAGTCACATATGTTATCAGTAATTGTGCAGGTACTGGTGCCCGGGGATGCAGCATCCAGGTACATAGTGTCACCCCTGTACAGATGTTACCTCCCTCTACCAGTCACATATGTTATCAGTAATTGTGCAGGTACTGGTGCCCGGGGATGCAGCATCCAGGTACATAGTGTCACCCCTGTACAGATGTTACCTCACTCTGCCAGTCACATATGTTATCAGTAATTGTGCAGGTACTGGTGCCCGGGGATGCAGCATCCAGGTACATAGTGTCACCCCTGTACAGATGTCACCTCACTCTGCCAGTCACATATGTTATCAGTAATTGTGCAGGTACTGGCGCCCGGGGATGCAGCATCCAGGTACATAGTGTCACCCCTGTACAGATGTTACCTCACTCTGCTACCAGTCACATATGTTATCAGTAATTGTGCAGGTACTGGTGCCCGGGGATGTAGCATCCAGGTACATAGTGTCACCCCTGTACAGATGTTACCTCACTCTGCTACCAGTCACATATGTTATCAGTAATTGTGCAGGTACTGGTGCCCGGGGATGCAGCATCCAGGTACATAGTGTCACTCCTGTACAGATGTAACCTCCCTCTACCAGTCACATATGTTATCAGTAATTGTGCAGGTACTGGTGCCCGGGGATGCAGCATCCAGGTACATAGTGTCACCCCTGTACAGATGTCACCTCACTCTGCCAGTCACATATGTTATCAGTAATTGTGCAGGTACTGGCGCCCTGGGATGCAGCATCCAGGTACATAGTGTCACCCCTGTACAGATGTCACCTCACTCTACTACCAGTCACATATGTTATCAGTAATTGTGCAGGTACTGGCGCCCGGGGATGCAGCATCCAGGTACATAGTGTCACCCCTGTACAGATGTTACCTCCCTCTACCAGTCACATATGTTATCAGTAATTGTGCAGGTAGTGGTGCCCGGGGATGCAGCATCCAGGTACATAGTGTCACCCCTGTACAGATGTCACCTCACTCTGCTACCAGTCACATATGTTATCAGTAATTGTGCAGGTAGTGGTGCCCGGGGATGCAGCATCCAGGTACATAGTGTCACCCCTGTACAGATGTCACCTCACTCTGCTACCAGTCACATATGTTATCAGTAATTGTGCAGGTACTGGCGCCCTGGGATGCAGCATCCAGGTACATGGTGTCACCCCTGTACAGATGTCACCTCACTCTACTACCAGTCACATATGTTATCAGTAATTGTGCAGGTACTGGCGCCCGGGGATGCAGCATCCAGGTACATAGTGTCACCCCTGTACAGATGTTACCTCCCTCTACCAGTCACATATGTTATCAGTAATTGTGCAGGTAGTGGTGCCCGGGGATGCAGCATCCAGGTACATAGTGTCACCCCTGTACAGATGTCACCTCACTCTGCTACCAGTCACATATGTTATCAGTAATTGTGCAGGTACTGGCGCCCGGGGATGCAGCATCCAGGTACATAGTGTCACCCCTGTACAGATGTTACCTCACTCTGCTACCAGTCACATATGTTATCAGTAATTGTGCAGGTACTGGTGCCCGGGGATGCAGCATCCAGGTACATAGTGTCACCCCTGTACAGATGTTACCTCACTCTGCTACCAGTCACATATGTTATCAGTAATTGTGCAGGTACTGGTGCCCGGGGATGTAGCATCCAGGTACATAGTGTCACCCCTGTACAGATGTGACCTCACTCTGCTACCAGTCACATATGTTATCAGTAATTGTGCAGGTACTGGCGCCCGGGGATGCAGCATCCAGGTACATAGTGTCACCCCTGTACAGATGTCACCTCACTCTGCTACCAGTCACATATGTTATCAGTAATTGTGCAGGTACTGGTGCCCGGGGATGTAGCATCCAGGTACATAGTGTCACCCATGTATAGATGTGACCTCACTCTGCTACCAGTCACATATGTTATCAGTAATTGTGCAGGTACTGGTGCCCGGGGATGCAGCATCCAGGTACATAGTGTCACCCCTGTACAGATGTCACCTCACTCTGCTACCAGTCACATATGTTATCAGTAATTGTGCAGGTACTGGCGCCCGGGGATGCAGCTTTCCCAACACAATGATCTGCATTAGCCAATACAAACCTGCAAGTCTTTCACTCATAGTCCAACCGCCATATACACGGTCACTCCACATGTACGATCCAACACTGATATCTAAACTGAGATACACGCATCAGAGGATTTGATACGCAGCTCAGCCCACAGTACCACACACTGGAGGATTAGATACGCAGCTCGGCACACAGTACAACACGCTGGAGGATTAGATAGATGGCTCAGCACACAGTACCACACGCTGGAGGATTAGATACGCAGCTCAGACCACAGTACTACATGCTGGAGGATTAGATATGCGTCTCAGCCCACAGTACCACACACTGGAGGATTAGATACATGGCTCAGACCACAGTACCACACACTGGAGGATTAGATACATGGCTCAGACCACAGTACTACATGCTGGAGGATTAGATACATGGCTCAGCACACAGTACCACACACTGGAGGATTAGATACATGGCTCAGCCCACAGTACCACACACTGGAGGATTAGATACATGGCTCAGCACACAGTACCACACACTGGAGGATTAGATACATGGCTCACCCCACAGTACCACACACTGGAGGATTAGATACTTGGCTCAGTCCACAGTACCACACACTGGAGGATTAGATACATGGCTCAGCCCACAGTACCACACACTGGAGGATTAGATACATGGCTCAGCCCACAGTACCACACACTGGAGGATTAGATACATGGCTCAGCCCACAGTACCACACATTAGTTTTACTCCAGGTTTCCATAGCAACCCAGCCATTTTTCTTCATTGCTGTATATCCGCTTTATAGGGGCAGGGCGCTGTGGATGACAGTGTTACACAAGGTCACATACACACAGCTTTACTCCAGGTATTCATATCCACCGATTGCAGGTTTTTCACTGATATCCAAACTGAGATACACATGATCACATGACGCTTATGGACACACACAAACGACATACAACATACACCAGTGCAAAACTGGGCAATTCTTATGGGGCCACTACACAAACAAAAACTGACATACACTCGTGTGAGCCGCGTCCTCCTGCTGGTAGCCAATAATTGTAACGAGGTCCAATGTCTCCAGTTAGTCACATGACCCCCACCACACAGATACGGTCACCCGTGGCAGCCGCTTATTGTCACCTGACATGTCGTGCAGGCAGAATGATTGCAGACAAATGTCCTCTGTCCTCACAGACCCGGAGCAGATCGGAGGTCACACGTCTGCCATCAAAAAGGCTTTGTGGTACAACGACGACCGACAAATCATCTCTGCAGCGGATGACAAGACTGTGCGGTGAGTCATGTGACGTGTAGGCTCCGCCTATGACTGGTTTGGCTGGGGCCCAGCTTGCTGCGGCACTGCCTGTGCTTGACTCTCTGGATTACCGTCCTCCTGTGTTTCCAGGCTGTGGGACAGAGCCAGCATGACCGAGGTGAAGACCCTGAACTTTAACCTGTCAGTCAGCAGTATGGAGTACGTTCCGGATGGCGAGACTCTGCTCATCACATATGGGAGGACGATCGCGCTGTATAACACCACCAGGTATGGCTCAGCGTCCCTCTGTGACCCCCCCCCCCCCCCTCCTCCGTGCTCCTGGCGCCGGCTGCCTCTGTGACACCCCCCCCCCCCTCCGTGCTCCTGGCGACGGCTGCTTCTGTGCCCCAACCCACCTGTAGTTACCCCCCCAGTATACTATCGTGGCCCCCCCCTCCACCCAGTAAGAGTATCATGGCCCCCTAGTATAGTATCGTGGCCCCTCTTCTCCCTAGTAATAGTAACAGCCCCTCTTCTCCCTAGTAATAGTAACAGCCCCTCTTCTCCCTAGTAATAGTATCATGGCCCCTCTTCTCCCTAGTAATAGTATTGTGGCCCCCCTTCTCCCTAGTAATAGTATCGTGGCCCCTCTTCTCCCTAGTAATAGTATTGTGGCCCCTCTTCTCCCTAGTAATAGTATCGTGGCCCCCCTTCTCCCTAGTAATAGTATCGTGGCCCCTCTTCTCCCTAGTAATAGTATCGTGGCCCCTCTTCTCCCTAGTAATAGTAACAGCCCCTCTTCTCCCTAGTAATAGTATCATGGCCCCTCTTCTCCCTAGTAATAGTATCATGGCCCCTCTTCTCCCTAGTAATAGTAACAGCCCCCCTTTTCCCTAGTAATAGTATCATGGCCCCTCTTTTCCCTAGTAAGAGTATCGTGGCCCCTCTTCTCCCTAGTAATAGTATCGTGGCCCCTCTTCTCCCTAGTAATAGCATCGTGACCCCTCTTCTCCCTAGTAATAGTATCGTGGCCCCTCTTCTCCCTAGTAATAGTAACAGCCCCCCCCCCCTCAGTAATAGTATCGTGGCCCCTCTTCTCCCTAGTAATAGTAACAGCCCCCCCCCCCCTCAGTAATAGTATCGTGGCCCCTCTTCTCCCTAGTAATAGTATCGTGGCCCCCTAGTAATAGTAACAGCCCCCCCCCCTCAGTAATAGTATCGTGGCCCCTCTTCTCCCTAGTAATAGTATCGTGGCCCCTCTTCTCCCTAGTAATAGTATCGTGGCCCCCTAGTAATAGTATCGTGGCCCCTCTTCTCCCTAGTAATAGTATCGTGGCCCCCTAGTAATAGTATCGTGGCCCCTCTTCTCCCTAGTAATAGTATCGTGGCCCCCTAGTAATAGTATCGTGGCCCCCTAGTATAGCATCGTGGCCCCTCTTCTCCCTAGTAATAGTATCGTGGCCCCTCTTCTCCCTAGTAATAGTATCGTGGCCCCCTAGTAATAGTATCGTGGCCCCCCTTCTCCCTAGTAATAGTATCGTGGCCCCTCTTCTCCCTAGTAATAGTATCATGGCCCCTCTTCTCCCTAGTAATAGTAACAGCCCCCCTTTTCCCTAGTAATAGTATCATGGCCCCTCTTTTCCCTAGTAAGAGTATCGTGGCCCCTCTTCTCCCTAGTTATAGTATCGTGGCCCCTCTTCTCCCTAGTAATAGCATCGTGACCCCTCTTCTCCCTAGTAATAGTATCGTGGCCCCTCTTCTCCCTAGTAATAGTATCGTGGCCCCCTAGTAATAGTAACAGCCCCCCCCCCTCAGTAATAGTATCGTGGCCCCTCTTCTCCCTAGTAATAGTATCGTGGCCCCCTAGTAATAGTAACAGCCCCCCCCCCCCCTCAGTAATAGTATCGTGGCCCCTCTTCTCCCTAGTAATAGTATCGTGGCCCCTCTTCTCCCTAGTAATAGTATCGTGGCCCCCTAGTAATAGTATCGTGGCCCCTCTTCTCCCTAGTAATAGTATCGTGGCCCCCTAGTAATAGTATCGTGGCCCCTCTTCTCCCTAGTAATAGTATCGTGGCCCCCTAGTAATAGTATCGTGGCCCCCTAGTATAGCATCGTGGCCCCTCTTCTCCCTAGTAATAGTATCGTGGCCCCCTAGTAATAGTATCAGCCCCCCCCCCCCCAGTAATAGTATCGTGGCCCCCTAGTATAGCATCGTGGCCCCTCTTCTCCCTAGTAATAGTATCGTGGCCCCCTAGTAATAGTATCAGCCCCCCCCCCCCCAGTAATAGCATCGTGGCCCCTCTTCTCCCTAGTAATAGTATCGTGGCCCCTCTTCTCCCTAGTAATAGTATCAGCCCCCCCCCCCCCAGTAATAGTATCGTGGCCCCTCTTCTCCCTAGTAATAGCATTGTGGCCCCTCTTCTCCCTAGTAATAGTATCGTGGCCCCTCTTCTCCCTAGTAATAGTATCAGCCCCCCCCCCCCCACTAATAGTATCGTGGCCCCTCTTCTCCCTAGTAATAGCATTGTGGCCCCTCTTCTCCCTAGTAATAGTATCGTGGCCCCTCTTCTCCCTAGTAATAGCATTGTGGCCCCTCTTCTCCCTAGTAATAGTATCGTGGCCCCTCTTCTCCCTAGTAATAGTATCAGCCCCCCCCCCCCCAGTAATAGTATCGTGGCCCCTCTTCTCCCTAGTAATAGTATCGTAGTCCTTCTTCCCCCTAGTAATAGTAACAGCCCCCCCCACCCCTCAGTAATAGCATTGTGGCCCCTCTTCTCCTCAGTAATAGCATTGTGGCCCCCTAGTAATAGTATCAGCCCCCCCCCCAGTAATAGTATCGTGGCTCCTCTTCTCCCTGCGGCTCCCTCCTGGGTCCCCATGGGCCCCTCTTTCTGCTTCTGGGGTGCAGCAGGTCCCCAGTAGACGTCACTATCTGATGCCTGACTAAAGGCTCCCTTCAGCACCCCTCTTTTCATCCTACCGTCCCCCAATCCCATGGGCGCCCCCCAGTAGTCGCAGCTCCTGTTACTCGGTTTTGGATTCTGTGGCCCCCAAGTGATGGCAATCTTTTTCTTCTTCTAGTCTTGAGCTGATCAAGTCGTTTGAGGCGCCGGCCCCCATTAACTCAGCCTCTCTCCACCCTGAGAAGGAGTGCCTGGTGGCTGGCGGAGATGACTTCAAGCTGTACAAGTATGACTACGCCACGGGGGAGGAGCTTGGTAAGGCCTGAGCCCCGCCTGCTGCCTGCCAGGCTCCTCCTCCCTGATCTCATGGCTGTCCTTTGTCTGCAGAATCCTACAAGGGTCACTTTGGTCCGGTGCACTGTGTTCGCTTCAGTCCGGACGGGGAGCTGTACGCCAGCGGCTCTGAGGACGGCACGTTACGACTGTGGCAGACCGCCGTGGGCAAGACGTATGGCCTGTGGAAGTGTGTGCTGCCAGGTAATGGGGAGGGGCTGCAGCTCTGGAGGTGACTGGAGTACAGTGCAGGCTGTGACCTCTTGTCTCTCTCTGCAGAGGAGTTGGTGTCGGAGAACTCGGATTCCATCTACAACGTCTCCTCGTCCGAGATTAAAGCCTGAGCTGCCGCGCTCGTGTTGTGATCATCGAGGAATCTTCAGCCACTTCTCGGAAGGCGTCCTCTCCATGCCGATGGCGTAGCGCCTGGGACAATGGCGCAGGAGGGAGCGGCAGCGCTGTGCCGGCCTTACAGGGGTTATCCAGTTTTATAAAGTATATGCAGGTTCCTAATACGGTCCGATCTGTGCTGTCATGTGACCGCGCCCCTCCACCCCTGTACGATGACCCGGAGGGGGTTGTTTATCGCTAATACACGTGAAATCGTATATCCCCTAATAATGTGTGTGGGGGGGGGGGGGGGGTGTCCACCTATGGGGAAGGGTCTGCACTCCAGCCCCTCCCCCCCACATGACAGTCTGACCGACTTCAATGTATTTGCATAATGGATTTCAGTTCTATAAATAAACTCAGTACATGGTGTGAGATGTGGTGATGGTGGCGGTGGGGGGTGGCTACTAGAAGAGGGGGGTGGTGTCGGGGAGGAGGGTGTGTGTGGCTACTGGAAGAGGGGGTGGGAGGAGGGTGTGTGTGGCTACTGGAAGAGGGGGGGGGGAGGGTGTGTGTGGCTACTGGAAGAGGGGGGGTGTCGGGGGGGGGGGAAGGGTGTGTGTGGCTACTGGAAGAGGGGGGTGGTTTGGAGCAACATGCACAAAAAATTCTCAATAAAAGAAAGATCCAGCAGAAGCCACGGTGGAGATGTAGAAAAAAAAAATCTCCTTCTTTATTGATTCCATCTTCTTCTAAGAACGCAGTGGTACACACAATACAGATCGGCTGCGTCACACTGCCGCGTTTCGGACTTCCTCACACTACTTGGACTGTTATTAATCATCTGTATCCACCTGGGCCGTGGTCCCATATTCGAGTAATGCGCTGAGTACCACAAGTAATGCGGAGACCCCAGCCTGCGTCATGTACAAAGCAAGCGGCAATACTGACACCACAGCAAAGTCTAGGTCAAAATTCAAATCATTGAAAAGCTCCCAATCAGAAAATAGAAATCCTTTCAATTAACGACATGCTGAACACCATAAAACTTA
The DNA here is from genome assembly GCF_031893055.1 of Leptodactylus fuscus. Classification (NCBI taxonomy): domain Eukaryota; kingdom Metazoa; phylum Chordata; class Amphibia; order Anura; family Leptodactylidae; genus Leptodactylus; species Leptodactylus fuscus. The sequence continues at coordinate 49,610 of NW_027440657.1, read as the reverse complement.
AAAGACAAAAAATTATTATTTGTAATCAAAGAAACCATCCCATTGTGTAGGAATAATTCCACTAGGCCTACCCAGTATATCCACGGGCCGTGCACGCGTTCTGCGGTGCCCACACCAAAGATGGAGGTTAGGTACTACAGCACTGCGCAAGCCCCAGTTCAATCGCGGGTTTTCTGTATCCAAGTGTCATTGGTGGACGGATAGAGAGAAGAGCACAGAGCTAGTCATGTGATAATCTGCTCCATGGCTGAAGAGGAAGGGGTTAATCCACACATTCCAAAAAGGAGAGAGGGGGAAATGGAAATGTATTGTGTCCCATAGAGAACTACCAAGACCCCAAGAAAAGCGTGCGCTATAGAAGCACAGAGCAGACGTACTAATGACATATCCAGAAGCGTGGCAGAAGAGCAGTCAGACATGATTGGATGTTACAGATGCCACAGCCGGTCTGTTCTTCAGTCCTTTTGGAAATTGAGTTATCGAGTTCCCAAATCCAATCCATGTCCCGTTTTCGTAAGAAACGCTCCCAGTTGCCACCTCTAATGGGTCCTTTAACTCATTCAATGCCCATAAATTTCAAACTGGAAGTGTCTCCTGCATGCGCGTCTTTAAGATGTTCCGACCCCCCTGTGCTGCAGTCTGCAGTAACAATGCTCTGTGAGCGCCCTGCCTCGGACTCCTGCACTATACACTGTTCACACGGGATCCTATATACTATACGGTTACTCATACAGCTGATCCTTTATTTCAGATTGTTGACTAGAATCAGTATTTTCTAACTTGGACAATCTCTTTCTTTCAATCTGTCTTAAACTATTGAAGCCTCTTCTTAAAGGAGTCCTGGGTTGTACAATTCCTTTTTATCCTCAAAAATTCTCCCATGGGCAAAGATTTTTTAGTATGTCTGAGATACGTGCTATGTGCGTGCACCCCAGTATTGGCCGCTGACGCCTTTCTGTAGTTCTCTATGTATACCTTGCCACTAACCTCATCTCCTCTTAACACGATATCCAGAATGGATTGTCCCCCAATGAGTGGATTTCAGGTTGTACCACTTGTCATTCATGTAGTCTAGAAATTTAGGAAGAGATTAATAGACCGTCGTCAATATAGCGGCCATAGCAAAATACTTGCTTCCTGAATGTGTTGCTGTATAAATGCTTCTCCCAGCACGCCGTAGGGGGAGACACATGCACAAGTAGGGGGAGATGCATGCACCCATAGGGGGAGACACATGCATGCCATAGGGGGAGACACATGCACCCATAGGGGGAGACACATGCACAAGTAGGGGGAGATGCATGCACCCATAGGGGGAGACACATGCACAAATAGGGGGAGATGCATGCACCCATAGGGGGAGACACATGCATGCCATAGGGGGAGACACATGCACCCATAGGGTGAGACGCATGCACCCATAGGGGGAGAGACATGCACCCATAGGGGGAGACACATGCATGCCATAGGGTGAGACACATGCATGCCATAGGGGGAGACGCATGCACCCATAGGGGGAGAGACATGCACCCATAGGGGGAGACGCATGCACAAATAGGGGGAGACGCATGCACCCATAGGGGGAGACGCATGCACCCATAGGGGGAGACGCATGCACCCATAGGGGGAGACACATGCATGCCATAGGGGGAGACGCATGTACCCATAGGGGGAGAGACATGCACCCATAGGGGGAGACGCATGCACCCATAGGGGGAGAGACATGCACCCATAGGGGGAGACGCATGCACCCATAGGGGGAGAGACATGTACCCATAGGGGGAGAGACATGCACCCATAGGGGGAGACGCATGCACGCCATAGGGGGAGACGCATGTACCCATAGGGGGAGACGCATGCACAAATAGGGGGAGACGCATGCACCCATAGGGGGAGACGCATGCATGCCATAGGGGGAGACGCATGCACCCATAGGGGGAGACGCATGCACAAATAGGGGGAGACGCATGCACCCATAGGGGGAGACGCATGCACGCCATAGGGGGAGACGCATGCACCCATAGGGGGAGACGTATGCACCCATAGGGGGAGAGACATGCACCCATAGGGGGAGACGCATGCACGCCATAGGGGGAGACGTATGCACCCATAGGGGGAGACGCATGCACCCATAGGGGGAGAGACATGCACCCATAGGGGGAGACGCATGCACCCATAGGGGGAGAGACATGCACCCATAGGGGGAGACGCATGTACCCATAGGGGGAGAGACATGCACCCATAGGGGGAGACGCATGCACGCCATAGGGGGAGACGCATGTACCCATAGGGGGAGACGCATGCACAAATAGGGGGAGACGCATGCACCCATAGGGGGAGATGCATGCACCCATAGGGGGAGACGTATGCACCCATAGGGGGAGACGCATGTACCCATAGGGGGAGAGACATGCACCCATAGGGGGAGACGCATGCACCCATAGGGGGAGAGACATGCACCCATAGGGGGAGACGCATGCACCCATAGGGGGAGAGACATGTACCCATAGGGGGAGAGACATGCACCCATAGGGGGAGACTCATGTACCCATAGGGGGAGAGACATGCACCCATAGGGGGAGACGCATGCACCCATAGGGGGAGAGACATGCACCCATAGGGGAAGACGCATGCACCCATAGGGGGAGACGCATGTACCCATAGGGGGAGAGACATGCACCCATAGGGGGAGACGCATGCACCCATAGGGGGAGACGTATGCACCCATAGGGGGAGAGACATGCACCCATAGGGGGAGACGCATGTACCCATAGGGGGAGAGACATGCACCCATAGGGGGAGAGACATGCATGCCATAGGGGGAGACGTATGCACCCATAGGGGGAGAGACATGCACAAATAGGGGGAGACGCATGCACCCATAGGGGGAGAGACATGCACCCATAGGGGGAGACGTATGCACCCATAGGGGGAGACGCATGTACCCATAGGGGGAGAGACATGCACCCATAGGGGAAGACGCATGCACCCATAGGGGGAGACGCATGTACCCATAGGGGGAGAGACATGCACCCATAGGGGGAGACGCATGCACCCATAGGGGGAGACGTATGCACCCATAGGGGGAGAGACATGCACCCATAGGGGGAGACGCATGTACCCATAGGGGGAGAGACATGCACCCATAGGGGGAGAGACATGCATGCCATAGGGGGAGACGTATGCACCCATAGGGGGAGAGACATGCACAAATAGGGGGAGACGCATGTACCCATAGGGGGAGAGACATGCACCCATAGGGGGAGAGACATGCATGCCATAGGGGGAGACGCATGCATGCCATAGGGGGAGACGTATGCACCCATAGGGGGAGACACATGCACCCATAGGGGGAGACACATGCACCCATAGGGGGAGACGCATGCACCCATAGGGGGAGAGACATGTACCCATAGGGGGAGACGCATGCATGCCATAGGGGGAGACGCATGTACCCATAGGGGGAGAGACATGCACAAATAGGGGGAGAGACATGCACCCATAGGGGGAGACGCATGTACCCATAGGGGGAGACGTATGCACCCATAGGGGGAGACGCATGCACCCATAGGGGGAGAGACATGCATGCCATAGGGGGAGAGACATGCACCCATAGGGGGAGAGACATGCACCCATAGGGGGAGACGCATGCACAAATAGGGGGAGACGCATGCACCCATAGGGGGAGACGCATGCACCCATAGGGGGAGACACATGCATGCCATAGGGGGAGACGCATGTACCCATAGGGGGAGAGACATGCACCCATAGGGGGAGACGCATGCACCCATAGGGGGAGAGACATGCACCCATAGGGGGAGACGCATGCACCCATAGGGGGAGAGACATGTACCCATAGGGGGAGAGACATGCACCCATAGGGGGAGACGCATGCACGCCATAGGGGGAGACGCATGTACCCATAGGGGGAGAGACATGCACCCATAGGGGAAGACGCATGTACCCATAGGGGGAGACACATGCATGCCATAGGGGGAGACGCATGCACCCATAGGGGGAGACGCATGCACCCATAGGGGGAGACGCATGCACAAATAGGGGGAGACGCATGCACCCATAGGGGGAGACGCATGCACGCCATAGGGGGAGACGCATGCACCCATAGGGGGAGACGTATGCACCCATAGGGGGAGAGACATGCACCCATAGGGGGAGACGCATGCACGCCATAGGGGGAGACGTATGCACCCATAGGGGGAGACGCATGCACCCATAGGGGGAGAGACATGCACCCATAGGGGGAGACGCATGCACCCATAGGGGGAGAGACATGCACCCATAGGGGGAGACGCATGTACCCATAGGGGGAGAGACATGCACCCATAGGGGGAGACGCATGCACGCCATAGGGGGAGACGCATGTACCCATAGGGGGAGACGCATGCACAAATAGGGGGAGACGCATGCACCCATAGGGGGAGATGCATGCACCCATAGGGGGAGACGTATGCACCCATAGGGGGAGACGCATGTACCCATAGGGGGAGAGACATGCACCCATAGGGGGAGACGCATGCACCCATAGGGGGAGAGACATGCACCCATAGGGGGAGACGCATGCACCCATAGGGGGAGAGACATGTACCCATAGGGGGAGAGACATGCACCCATAGGGGGAGACTCATGTAACCATAGGGGGAGAGACATGCACCCATAGGGGGAGACGCATGCACGCCATAGGGGGAGACGCATGTACCCATAGGGGGAGAGACATGCACCCATAGGGGGAGACGCATGCACCCATAGGGGGAGAGACATGCACCCATAGGGGAAGACGCATGCACCCATAGGGGGAGACGCATGTACCCATAGGGGGAGAGACATGCACCCATAGGGGGAGACGCATGCACCCATAGGGGGAGACGTATGCACCCATAGGGGGAGAGACATGCACCCATAGGGGGAGACGCATGTACCCATAGGGGGAGAGACATGCACCCATAGGGGGAGAGACATGCATGCCATAGGGGGAGACGTATGCACCCATAGGGGGAGAGACATGCACAAATAGGGGGAGACGCATGCACCCATAGGGGGAGAGACATGCACCCATAGGGGGAGACGTATGCACCCATAGGGGGAGACGCATGTACCCATAGGGGGAGAGACATGCACCCATAGGGGAAGACGCATGCACCCATAGGGGGAGACGCATGTACCCATAGGGGGAGAGACATGCACCCATAGGGGGAGACGCATGCACCCATAGGGGGAGACGTATGCACCCATAGGGGGAGAGACATGCACCCATAGGGGGAGACGCATGTACCCATAGGGGGAGAGACATGCACCCATAGGGGGAGAGACATGCATGCCATAGGGGGAGACGTATGCACCCATAGGGGGAGAGACATGCACAAATAGGGGGAGACGCATGTACCCATAGGGGGAGAGACATGCACCCATAGGGGGAGAGACATGCATGCCATAGGGGGAGACGCATGCATGCCATAGGGGGAGACGTATGCACCCATAGGGGGAGACACATGCACCCATAGGGGGAGACACATGCACCCATAGGGGGAGACGCATGCACCCATAGGGGGAGAGACATGTACCCATAGGGGGAGACGCATGCATGCCATAGGGGGAGACGCATGTACCCATAGGGGGAGAGACATGCACAAATAGGGGGAGAGACATGCACCCATAGGGGGAGACGCATGTACCCATAGGGGGAGACGTATGCACCCATAGGGGGAGACGCATGCACCCATAGGGGGAGAGACATGCATGCCATAGGGGGAGAGACATGCACCCATAGGGGGAGAGACATGCACCCATAGGGGGAGACGCATGCACGCCATAGGGGGAGAGACATGCACCCATAGGGGGAGAGACATGCACCCATAGGGGGAGACGCATGTACCCATAGGGGGAGAGACATGCACCCATAGGGGGAGAGACATGCACCCATAGGGGGAGAGACATGCACCCATAGGGGGAGAGACATGCACCCATAGGGGGAGAGACATGTACCCATAGGGGGAGAGACATGCACCCATAGGGGGAGACGCATGTACCCATAGGGGGAGACGTATGCACCCATAGGGGGAGAGACATGCACCCATAGGGGGAGACGCATGCACCCATAGGGGGAGACGCATGCACCCATAGGGGGAGAGACATGCACCCATAGGGGAAGACGCATGCACCCATAGGGGGAGACGCATGTACCCATAGGGGGAGAGACATGCACCCATAGGGGGAGACGCATGCACCCATAGGGGGAGACGTATGCACCCATAGGGGGAGAGACATGCACCCATAGGGGGAGACGCATGTACCCATAGGGGGAGAGACATGCACAAATAGGGGGAGACGCATGCACCCATAGGGGGAGAGACATGCACCCATAGGGGGAGACGCATGCACCCATAGGGGGAGAGACATGCACAAATAGGGGGAGACGCATGCACCCATAGGGGGAGAGACATGCACCCATAGGGGGAGACGTATGCACCCATAGGGGGAGACGCATGTACCCATAGGGGGAGAGACATGCACCCATAGGGGAAGACGCATGCACCCATAGGGGGAGACGCATGTACCCATAGGGGGAGAGACATGCACCCATAGGGGGAGACGCATGCACCCATAGGGGGAGACGTATGCACCCATAGGGGGAGAGACATGCACCCATAGGGGGAGACGCATGTACCCATAGGGGGAGAGACATGCACCCATAGGGGGAGAGACATGCATGCCATAGGGGGAGACGTATGCACCCATAGGGGGAGAGACATGCACAAATAGGGGGAGACGCATGTACCCATAGGGGGAGAGACATGCACCCATAGGGGGAGAGACATGCATGCCATAGGGGGAGACGCATGCATGCCATAGGGGGAGACGTATGCACCCATAGGGGGAGACACATGCACCCATAGGGGGAGACACATGCACCCATAGGGGGAGACGCATGCACCCATAGGGGGAGAGACATGTACCCATAGGGGGAGACGCATGCATGCCATAGGGGGAGACGCATGTACCCATAGGGGGAGAGACATGCACAAATAGGGGGAGAGACATGCACCCATAGGGGGAGACGCATGTACCCATAGGGGGAGACGTATGCACCCATAGGGGGAGAGACATGCATGCCATAGGGGGAGAGACATGCACCCATAGGGGGAGAGACATGCACCCATAGGGGGAGACGCATGTACCCATAGGGGGAGAGACATGCACCCATAGGGGGAGAGACATGCACCCATAGGGGGAGAGACATGTACCCATAGGGGGAGACGCATGTACCCATAGGGGGAGACGTATGCACCCATAGGGGGAGAGACATGCACCCATAGGGGGAGAGACATGCACCCATAGGGGGAGACGCATGCACCCATAGGCGCCCCTCTTATTTTCTCTGGAACATGACATCCTTATGGTGTCGCCATTTGCAGTTGAGTGTGTCGCATCCTATCTGTATTGTGTGGACCAGTGTAAGAAGATGGAAGTGATAATGAAGGAGACTCTTTCTCCATCTTTCTGTTATTGGCACATCCATAGCTCGGCGCTCCTCGCTGCGGCCTGGTCACACACACGAGCGCCGAGCTATGGATGTCTGCTGACCCGAACTCATGTGACCAGGGGCGGGGACTCGGGGATCACGTGATACAACTAGTCTACAATTGGAGCATTAGGAAGGAGGGAGTCATCACGTGACAGGGGAAGGCGGGATTCGCGTAACAGGAGGCGTGGCTATCAGAACCGGAAGCGAAAACTGAGCAGAGAATCGAGAAGAAGAGACGGAGAGGAGAGATGTGCTGCAGGAACCCGGGGGGAGAGCTGGGTAAGAGGAGAGACGTGCTGCAGGAACCCGGGGGGAGAGCTGGGTAAGAGGAGAGACGTGCTGCAGGAACCCGGGGGGAGAGCTGGGTAAGAGGAGAGACGTGCTGCAGGAACCCGGGGGGAGAGCTGGGTAAGAGGAGAGATGTGCTGCAGGAACCCGGGGGGAGAGCTGGGTAAGAGGAGAGATGTGCTGCAGGGTAAGAGGAGAGATGTGCTGCAGGAACCCGGGGGGAGAGCTGGGTAAGAGGAGAGACGTGCTGCAGGAACCCGGGGGGAGAGCTGGGTAAGAGGAGAGATGTGCTGCAGGAACCCGGGGGGAGAGCTGGGTAAGAGGAGAGATGTGCTGCAGGAACCCGGGGGGAGAGCTGGGTAAGAGGAGAGATGTGCTGCAGGAACCCGGGGGGAGAGCTGGGTAAGAGGAGAGATGTGCTGCAGGAACCCGGGGGGAGAGCTGGGTAAGAGGAGAGATGTGCTGCAGGAACCCGGGGGGAGAGCTGGGTAAGAGGAGAGACGTGCTGCAGGAACCCGGGGGGAGAGCTGGGTAAGAGGAGAGACGTGCTGCAGGAACCCGGGGGGAGAGCTGGGTAAGAGGAGAGACGTGCTGCAGGAACCCGGGGGGAGAGCTGGGTGAGAGGAGAGACGTGCTGCAGGAACCCGGGGGGAGAGCTGGGTGAGAGGAGAGACGTGCTGCAGGAACCCGGGGGGAGAGCTGGGTGAGAGGAGAGACGTGCTGCAGGAACCCGGGGGGAGAGCTGGGTAAGAGGAGAGACGTGCTGCAGGAACCCGGGGGGTGAGCTGGGTAAGAGGAGAGATGTGCTGCAGGGTAAGAGGAGAGATGTGCTGCAGGAACCCGGGGGGGAGAGCTGGGTAAGAGGAGAGATGTGCTGCAGGAACCTGGGGGGAGAGCTGGGTAAGAGGAGAGATGTGCTGCAGGAACCCGGGGGGAGAGCTGGGTAAGAGGAGAGATGTGCTGCAGGGTAAGAGGAGAGATGTGCTGCAGGAACCCGGGGGGAGAGCTGGGTAAGAGGAGAGATGTGCTGCAGGAACCCGGGGGGAGAGCTGGGTAAGAGGAGAGATGTGCTGCAGGGTAAGAGGAGAGATGTGCTGCAGGAACCTGGGGGGAGAGCTGTGTAAGAGGAGAGATGTGCTGCAGGAACCCGGGGGGAGAGCTGTGTAAGAGGAGAGACGTGCTGCAGGAACCCGGGGGGAGAGCTGGGTAAGAGGAGAGATGTGCTGCAGGAACCCGGGGGGAGAGCTGGGTAAGAGGAGAGATGTGCTGCAGGAACCCGGGGGGAGAGCTGGGTAAGAGGAGAGACGTTCTGCAGGAACCCGGGGGGAGAGCTGTGTAAGAGGAGAGATGTGCTGCAGGAACCCGGGGGGAGAGCTGGGTAAGAGGAGAGATGTGCTGCAGGAACCCGGGGGGAGAGCTGGGTAAGAGGAGAGACGTGCTGCAGGAACCCGGGGGGAGAGCTGGGTAAGAGGAGAGACGTGCTGCAGGAACCCGGGGGGAGAGCTGTGTAAGAGGAGAGATGTGCTGCAGGAACCCGGGGGGAGAGCTGGGTAAGAGGAGAGATGTGCTGCAGGAACCCAGGGGGAGAGCTGGGTAAGAGGAGAGATGTGCTGCAGGAACCCGGGGGGAGAGCTGGGTAAGAGGAGAGACGTTCTGCAGGAACCCGGGGGGAGAGCTGTGTAAGAGGAGAGATGTGCTGCAGGAACCCAGGGGGAGAGCTGGGTAAGAGGAGAGATGTGCTGCAGGAACCCGGGGGGAGAGCTGGGTAAGAGGAGAGATGTGCTGCAGGAACCCGGGGGGAGAGCTGGGTAAGAGGAGACGTGCTGCAGGAACCCGGGGGGAGAGCTGGGTAAGAGGAGAGACGTGCTGCAGGAACCCGGGGGGAGAGCTGGGTAAGAGGAGAGATGTGCTGCAGGAACCCGGGGGGAGAGCTGGGTAAGAGGAGAGATGTGCTGCAGGAACCCGGGGGGAGAGCTGGGTAAGAGGAGAGATGTGCTGCAGGAACCCGGGGGGAGAGCTGGGTAAGAGGAGAGACGTGCTGCAGGAACCCGGGGGGAGAGCTGGGTAAGAGGAGAGACGTGCTGCAGGAACCCGGGGGGAGAGCTGGGTGAGAGGAGAGACGTGCTGCAGGAACCCGGGGGGAGAGCTGGGTGAGAGGAGAGACGTGCTGCAGGAACCCGGGGGGAGAGCTGGGTAAGAGGAGAGACGTGCTGCAGGAACCCGGGGGGTGAGCTGGGTAAGAGGAGAGATGTGCTGCAGGGTAAGAGGAGAGATGTGCTGCAGGAACCCGGGGGGGAGAGCTGGGTAAGAGGAGAGATGTGCTGCAGGAACCTGGGGGGAGAGCTGGGTAAGAGGAGAGATGTGCTGCAGGAACCCGGGGGGAGAGCTGGGTAAGAGGAGAGATGTGCTGCAGGGTAAGAGGAGAGATGTGCTGCAGGAACCCGGGGGGAGAGCTGGGTAAGAGGAGAGATGTGCTGCAGGAACCCGGGGGGAGAGCTGGGTAAGAGGAGAGATGTGCTGCAGGGTAAGAGGAGAGATGTGCTGCAGGAACCTGGGGGGAGAGCTGTGTAAGAGGAGAGATGTGCTGCAGGAACCCGGGGGGAGAGCTGTGTAAGAGGAGAGACGTGCTGCAGGAACCCGGGGGGAGAGCTGGGTAAGAGGAGAGATGTGCTGCAGGAACCCGGGGGGAGAGCTGGGTAAGAGGAGAGATGTGCTGCAGGAACCCGGGGGGAGAGCTGGGTAAGAGGAGAGACGTTCTGCAGGAACCCGGGGGGAGAGCTGTGTAAGAGGAGAGATGTGCTGCAGGAACCCGGGGGGAGAGCTGGGTAAGAGGAGAGATGTGCTGCAGGAACCCGGGGGGAGAGCTGGGTAAGAGGAGAGACGTGCTGCAGGAACCCGGGGGGAGAGCTGGGTAAGAGGAGAGACGTGCTGCAGGAACCCGGGGGGAGAGCTGTGTAAGAGGAGAGATGTGCTGCAGGAACCCGGGGGGAGAGCTGGGTAAGAGGAGAGATGTGCTGCAGGAACCCAGGGGGAGAGCTGGGTAAGAGGAGAGATGTGCTGCAGGAACCCGGGGGGAGAGCTGGGTAAGAGGAGAGATGTGCTGCAGGAACCCGGGGGGAGAGCTGGGTAAGAGGAGACGTGCTGCAGGAACCCGGGGGGAGAGCTGGGTAAGAGGAGAGACGTGCTGCAGGAACCCGGGGGGAGAGCTGGGTAAGAGGAGACGTGCTGCAGGAACCCGGGGGGAGAGCTGTGTAAGAGGAGAGACGTGCTGCAGGAACCCGGGGGGAGAGCTGGGTAAGAGGAGAGACGTGCTGCAGGAACCCGGGGGGAGAGCTGGGTAAGAGGAGAGACGTGCTGCAGGAACCCGGGGGGAGAGCTGGGTAAGAGGAGAGACGTGCTGCAGGAACCCGGGGGGAGAGCTGGGTAAGAGGAGAGACGTGCTGCAGGAACCCGGGGGGAGAGCTGGGTAAGAGGAGAGATGTGCTGCAGGAACCCGGGGGGAGAGCTGGGTAAGAGGAGAGATGTGCTGCAGGAACCCGGGGGGAGAGCTGGGTAAGAGGAGAGACGTGCTGCAGGAACCCGGGGGGAGAGCTGGGTAAGAGGAGAGATGTGCTGCAGGAACCCGGGGGGAGAGCTGGGTAAGAGGAGAGACGTTCTGCAGGAACCCGGGGGGAGAGCTGTGTAAGAGGAGAGATGTGCTGCAGGAACCCGGGGGGAGAGCTGGGTAAGAGGAGAGATGTGCTGCAGGAACCCGGGGGGAGAGCTGGGTAAGAGGAGAGACGTGCTGCAGGAACCCGGGGGGAGAGCTGGGTAAGAGGAGAGATGTGCTGCAGGAACCCGGGGGGAGAGCTGGGTAAGAGGAGAGACGTGCTGCAGGAACCCGGGGGGAGAGCTGGGTAAGAGGAGAGATGTGCTGCAGGAACCCGGGGGGAGAGCTGGGTAAGAGGAGAGATGTGCTGCAGGGTAAGAGGAGAGATGTGCTGCAGGAACCCGGGGGGAGAGCTGGGTAAGAGGAGAGACGTGCTGCAGGAACCCGGGGGGAGAGCTGGGTAAGAGGAGAGACGTGCTGCAGGAACCCGGGGGGTGAGCTGGGTAAGAGGAGAGATGTGCTGCAGGGTAAGAGGAGAGATGTGCTGCAGGAACCCGGGGGGGAGAGCTGGGTAAGAGGAGAGATGTGCTGCAGGAACCCGGGGGGGGAGAGCTGGGTAAGAGGAGAGATGTGCTGCAGGAACCTGGGGGGAGAGCTGGGTAAGAGGAGAGATGTGCTGCAGGAACCCGGGGGGAGAGCTGGGTAAGAGGAGAGATGTGCTGCAGGGTAAGAGGAGAGATGTGCTGCAGGAACCCGGGGGAGAGCTGGGTAAGAGGAGAGATGTGCTGCAGGAACCCGGGGGGAGAGCTGGGTAAGAGGAGAGATGTGCTGCAGGGTAAGAGGAGAGATGTGCTGCAGGAACCCGGGGGGAGAGCTGGGTAAGAGGAGAGATGTGCTGCAGGAACCCGGGGGGAGAGCTGGGTAAGAGGAGAGATGTGCTGCAGGGTAAGAGGAGAGATGTGCTGCAGGAACCTGGGGGGAGAGCTGTGTAAGAGGAGAGATGTGCTGCAGGAACCCGGGGGGAGAGCTGTGTAAGAGGAGAGACGTGCTGCAGGAACCCGGGGGGAGAGCTGGGTAAGAGGAGAGATGTGCTGCAGGAACCCGGGGGGAGAGCTGGGTAAGAGGAGAGACGTGCTGCAGGAACCCGGGGGGAGAGCTGGGTAAGAGGAGAGACGTGCTGCAGGAACCCGGGGGGAGAGCTGGGTAAGAGGAGAGACGTGCTGCAGGAACCCGGGGGGAGAGCTGGGTAAGAGGAGAGATGTGCTGCAGGAACCCGGGGGGAGAGCTGGGTAAGAGGAGAGACGTTCTGCAGGAACCCGGGGGGAGAGCTGTGTAAGAGGAGAGATGTGCTGCAGGAACCCAGGGGGAGAGCTGTGTAAGAGGAGAGATGTGCTGCAGGAACCCAGGGGGAGAGCTGGGTAAGAGGAGAGACGTGCTGCAGGAACCCAGGGGGAGAGCTGGGTAAGAGGAGAGACGTGCTGCAGGAACCCGGGGGGAGAGCTGTGTAAGAGGAGAGATGTGCTGCAGGAACCCGGGGGGAGAGCTGGGTAAGAGGAGAGACGTGCTGCAGGAACCCAGGGGGAGAGCTGGGTAAGAGGAGAGACGTGCTGCAGGAACCCGGGGGGAGAGCTGTGTAAGAGGAGAGATGTGCTGCAGGAACCCGGGGGGAGAGCTGTGTAAGAGGAGAGATGTGCTGCAGGAACCCGGGGGGAGAGCTGGGTAAGAGGAGAGACGTGCTGCAGGAACCCGGGGGGAGAGCTGGGTAAGAGGAGAGACGTGCTGCAGGAACCCGGGGGGAGAGCTGGGTAAGAGGAGAGACGTGCTGCAGGAACCCGGGGGGAGAGCTGGGTAAGAGGAGAGATGTGCTGCAGGAACCCGGGGGGAGAGCTGGGTAAGAGGAGAGATGTGCTGCAGGAACCCGGGGGGAGAGCTGGGTAAGAGGAGAGATGTGCTGCAGGAACCCGGGGGGAGAGCTGGGTAAGCTGTAGTATTAGGAGCAGTGTATATGGATATATATATATATATATATATACATCCCCTCCCCCCTCCCCAGGGTTTAATGTACAGCCTGCTGACCCAGAGATAAGCCAAGTAAACAAATGGCAGCACAGGGGTCACATGGGGGGGAGGGGTCACTGTGGGTGGGGGGGTCACATGGGGGGGGGAGGGGTCACATGGGGGGGGGGTCACATGTGTGTGTGTGTGTGTGTGTGTGGGGGGGGGGGGGTCAGCCCAATCGGATGGTGGGAGGAGTAATATGTAATAACTTACTGGCACAGACAATGGCTGACACATATGTGAGAGACGTCCTCCGTATCTGGCTCCTCTTTAATGGCAGACACATATGTGAGAGACGTCCTCCGTAGCCGGCTCCTCTTTAATGGCAGACACATATGTGAGAGACGTCCTCCGTATCCGGCTCCTCTTTAATGGCAGACACATATGTGAGAGACGTCCTCCGTAGCCGGCTCCTCTTTAATGGCAGACACATATGTGAGAGACGTCCTCCGTAGCCGGTTCCTTCTTTAATGGCAGACACATATGTGAGAGACGTCCTCCGTATCCGGCTCCTCTTTAATGGCTGACACATATGTGAGAGACGTCCTCCGTAGCCGGCTCCTCTTTAATGGCAGACACATATGTGAGAGACGTCCTCCGTATCCGGCTCCTCTTTAATGGCTGACACATATGTGAGAGACGTCCTCCGTAGCCGGTTCCTTCTTTAATGGCAGACACATATGTGAGAGACGTCCTCCGTATCCGGCTCCTCTTTAATGGCAGACACATATGTGAGAGACGTCCTCCGTATCCGGCTCCTCTTTAATGGCAGACACATATGTGAGAGACGTCCTCCGTAGCTGGCTCCTCTTTAATGGCAGACACATATGTGAGAGACGTCCTCCGTAGCTGGTTCCTTCCTTAATGGCTGACACATATGTGAGAGACGTCCTCTGTATCCGGCTCCTCTTTAATGGCAGACACATATGTGAGAGACGTCCTCCGTATCCGGCTCCTCTTTAATGACAGACACATATGTGAGAGACGTCCTCCGTAGCCGGCTCCTCTTTAATGGCAGACACATATGTGAGAGACGTCCTCCGTATCCGGCTCCTCTTTAATGGCAGACACATATGTGAGAGACGTCCTCCGTATCTGGCTCCTCTTTAATGGCAGACACATATGTGAGAGACGTCCTCCGTATCCGGCTCCTCTTTAATGGCAGACACATATGTGAGAGACGTCCTCCGTATCCGGCTCCTCTTTAATGGCAGACACATATGTGAGAGACGTCCTCCGTATCCGGCTCCTCTTTAATGGCAGACACATATGTGAGAGACGTCCTCCGTATCCGGCTCCTCTTTAATGGCAGACACATATGTGAGAGACGTCCTCCGTAGCTGGTTCCTTCCTTAATGGCTGACACATATGTGAGAGACGTCCTCCGTATCCGGCTCCTCTTTAATGGCTGACACATATGTGAGAGACGTCCTCCGTATCCGGCTCCTCTTTAATGGCAGACACATATGTGAGAGACGTCCTCCGTATCCGGCTCCTCTTTAATGGCTGACACATATGTGAGAGACGTCCTCCGTAGCCGGCTCCTCTTTAATGGCAGACACATATGTGAGAGACGTCCTCCGTATCCGGCTCCTCTTTAATGGCAGACACATATGTGAGAGACGTCCTCCGTAGCCGGTTCCTTCTTTAATGGCAGACACATATGTGAGAGACGTCCTCCGTATCCGGCTCCTCTTTAATGGCAGACACATATGTGAGAGACGTCCTCCGTATCCGGCTCCTCTTTAATGGCAGACACATATGTGAGAGACGTCCTCCGTATCCGGCTCCTCTTTAATGGCAGACACATATGTGAGAGACGTCCTCCGTAGCCGGTTCCTTCTTTAATGGCAGACACATATGTGAGAGACGTCCTCCGTATCCGGCTCCTCTTTAATGGCAGACACATATGTGAGAGACGTCCTCCGTAGCCGGCTCCTCTTTAATGGCAGACACATATGTGAGAGACGTCCTCCGTATCCGGCTCCTCTTTAATGGCTGACACATATGTGAGAGACGTCCTCCGTATCCGGCTCCTCTTTAATGGCTGACACATATGTGAGAGACGTCCTCCGTATCCGGCTCCTCTTTAATGGCAGACACATATGTGAGAGACGTCCTCCGTATCCGGCTCCTCTTTAATGGCTGACACATATGTGAGAGACGTCCTCCGTAGCCGGTTCCTTCTTTAATGGCAGACACATATGTGAGAGACGTCCTCCGTAGCCGGTTCCTTCTTTAATGGCAGACACATATGTGAGAGACGTCCTCCGTATCCGGCTCCTCTTTAATGGCAGACACATATGTGAGAGACGTCCTCCGTATCCGGCTCCTCTTTAATGGCAGACACATATGTGAGAGACGTCCTCCGTATCCGGCTCCTCTTTAATGGCTGACACATATGTGAGAGACGTCCTCCGTATCCGGCTCCTCTTTAATGGCTGACACATATGTGAGAGACGTCCTCCGTATCCGGCTCCTCTTTAATGGCTGACACATATGTGAGAGACGTCCTCCGTATCCGGCTCCTCTTTAATGGCTGACACATATGTGAGAGACGTCCTCCGTAGCCGGTTCCTTCTTTAATGGCAGACACATATGTGAGAGACGTCCTCCGTAGCCGGTTCCTTCTTTAATGGCAGACACATATGTGAGAGACGTCCTCCGTATCCGGCTCCTCTTTAATGGCAGACACATATGTGAGAGACGTCCTCCGTATCCGGCTCCTCTTTAATGGCAGACACATATGTGAGAGACGTCCTCCGTATCCGGCTCCTCTTTAATGGCTGACACATATGTGAGAGACGTCCTCCGTATCCGGCTCCTCTTTAATGGCTGACACATATGTGAGAGATGTCCTCCGTAGCCGGCTCCTCTTTAATGGCTGACACATATGTGAGAGACGTCCTCCGTATCCGGCTCCTCTTTAATGGCTGACACATATGTGAGAGACGTCCTCCGTATCCGGCTCCTCTTTAATGGCAGACACATATGTGAGAGACGTCCTCCGTAGCCGGTTCCTTCTTTAATGGCAGACACATATGTGAGAGACGTCCTCCGTATCCGGCTCCTCTTTAATGGCTGACACATATGTGAGAGACGTCCTCCGTATCCGGCTCCTCTTTAATGACTGACACATATGTGAGAGACGTCCTCCGTAGCCGGCTCCTCTTTAATGGCAGACACATATGTGAGAGACGTCCTCCGTAGCCGGCTCCTCTTTAATGGCAGACACATATGTGAGAGACGTCCTCCGTATCCGGCTCCTCTTTAATGGCAGACACATATGTGAGAGACGTCCTCCGTATCCGGCTCCTCTTTAATGGCAGACACATATGTGAGAGACGTCCTCCGTAGCCGGCTCCTCTTTAATGGCAGACACATATGTGAGAGACGTCCTCCGTATCCGGCTCCTCTTTAATGGCAGACACATATGTGAGAGACGTCCTCCGTATCCGGCTCCTCTTTAATGGCTGACACATATGTGAGAGACGTCCTCCGTATCCGGCTCCTCTTTAATGGCAGACACATATGTGAGAGACGTCCTCCGTATCCGGCTCCTCTTTAATGGCAGACACATATGTGAGAGACGTCCTCCGTATCCGGCTCCTCTTTAATGGCTGACACATATGTGAGAGACGTCCTCCGTATCCGGCTCCTCTTTAATGGCAGACACATATGTGAGAGACGTCCTCCGTATCCGGCTCCTCTTTAATGGCAGACACATATGTGAGAGACGTCCTCCGTAGCTGGCTCCTCTTTAATGGCAGACACATATGTGAGAGACGTCCTCCGTATCCGGCTCCTCTTTAATGGCTGACACATATGTGAGAGACGTCCTCCGTATCCGGCTCCTCTTTAATGGCAGACACATATGTGAGAGACGTCCTCCGTAGCCGGCTCCTCTTTAATGGCAGACACATATGTGAGAGACGTCCTCCGTATCCGGCTCCTCTTTAATGGCTGACACATATGTGAGAGACGTCCTCCGTATCCGGCTCCTCTTTAATGGCAGACACATATGTGAGAGACGTCCTCCGTATCCGGCTCCTCTTTAATGGCAGACACATATGTGAGAGACGTCCTCCGTATCCGGCTCCTCTTTAATGGCAGACACATATGTGAGAGACGTCCTCCGTATCCGGCTCCTCTTTAATGGCAGACACATATGTGAGAGACGTCCTCCGTATCCGGCTCCTCTTTAATGGCAGACACATATGTGAGAGACGTCCTCCGTATCCGGCTCCTCTTTAATGGCAGACACATATGTGAGAGACGTCCTCCGTATCCGGCTCCTCTTTAATGGCAGACACATATGTGAGAGACGTCCTCCGTATCCGGCTCCTCTTTAATGGCAGACACATATGTGAGAGACGTCCTCCGTAGCCGGCTCCTCTTTAATGGCAGACACATATGTGAGAGACGTCCTCCGTATCCGGCTCCTCTTTAATGGCTGACACATATGTGAGAGACGTCCTCCGTATCCGGCTCCTCTTTAATGGCAGACACATATGTGAGAGACGTCCTCCGTAGCCGGCTCCTCTTTAATGGCTGACACATATGTGAGAGACGTCCTCCGTATCCGGCTCCTCTTTAATGGCAGACACATATGTGAGAGACGTCCTCCGTAGCTGGTTCCTTCCTTAATGGCAGACACATATGTGAGAGACGTCCTCCGTATCCGGCTCCTCTTTAATGGCAGACACATATGTGAGAGACGTCCTCCGTATCCGGCTCCTCTTTAATGGCTGACAAATATGTGAGAGACGTCCTCCGTATCCGGCTCCTCTTTAATGGCAGACACATATGTGAGAGACGTCCTCCGTAGCTGGTTCCTTCCTTAATGGCTGACACATATGTGAGAGACGTCCTCCGTATCCGGCTCCTCTTTAATGGCAGACACATATGTGAGAGACGTCCTCCGTATCCGGCTCCTCTTTAATGGCTGACACATATGTGAGAGACGTCCTCCGTAGCTGGCTCCTCTTTAATGGCAGACACATATGTGAGAGACGTCCTCCGTAGCCGGCTCCTCTTTAATGGCAGACACATATGTGAGAGACGTCCTCCGTAGCCGGCTCCTCTTTAATGGCTGACACATATGTGAGAGACGTCCTCCGTATCCGGCTCCTCTTTAATGGCTGACACATATGTGAGAGACGTCCTCCGTATCCGGCTCCTCTTTAATGGCTGACACATATGTGAGAGACGTCCTCCGTATCCGGCTCCTCTTTAATGGCAGACACATATGTGAGAGACGTCCTCCGTATCCGGCTCCTCTTTAATGGCAGACACATATGTGAGAGACGTCCTCCGTAGCCGGCTCCTCTTTAATGGCAGACACATATGTGAGAGACGTCCTCCGTATCCGGCTCCTCTTTAATGGCAGACACATATGTGAGAGACGTCCTCCGTATCCGGCTCCTCTTTAATGGCAGACACATATGTGAGAGACGTCCTCCGTATCCGGCTCCTCTTTAATGGCAGACACATATGTGAGAGACGTCCTCCGTAGCCGGCTCCTCTTTAATGGCAGACACATATGTGAGAGACGTCCTCCGTATCCGGCTCCTCTTTAATGGCAGACACATATGTGAGAGACGTCCTCCGTATCCGGCTCCTCTTTAATGGCAGACACATATGTGAGAGACGTCCTCCGTATCCGGCTCCTCTTTAATGGCAGACACATATGTGAGAGACGTCCTCCGTATCCGGCTCCTCTTTAATGGCAGACACATATGTGAGAGACGTCCTCCGTAGCCGGCTCCTCTTTAATGGCAGACACATATGTGAGAGACGTCCTCCGTATCCGGCTCCTCTTTAATGGCAGACACATATGTGAGAGATGTCCTCCGTATCCGGCTCCTCTTTAATGGCTGACACATATGTGAGAGACGTCCTCCGTAGCTGGCTCCTCTTTAATGGCAGACACATATGTGAGAGACGTCCTCCGTATCCGGCTCCTCTTTAATGGCAGACACATATGTGAGAGACGTCCTCCGTATCCGGCTCCTCTTTAATGGCAGACACATATGTGAGAGACGTCCTCCGTATCCGGCTCCTCTTTAATGGCAGACACATATGTGAGAGACGTCCTCCGTAGCTGGTTCCTTCCTTAATGGCAGACACATATGTGAGAGACGTCCTCCGTATCCGGCTCCTCTTTAATGGCAGACACATATGTGAGAGACGTCCTCCGTATCCGGCTCCTCTTTAATGGCAGACACATATGTGAGAGACGTCCTCCGTATCCGGCTCCTCTTTAATGGCTGACACATATGTGAGAGACGTCCTCCGTATCTGGCTCCTCTTTAATGGCAGACACATATGTGAGAGACGTCCTCCGTATCCGGCTCCTCTTTAATGGCTGACACATATGTGAGAGACGTCCTCCGTATCCGGCTCCTCTTTAATGGCAGACACATATGTGAGAGACGTCCTCCGTATCCGGCTCCTCTTTAATGGCAGACACATATGTGAGAGACGTCCTCCGTATCCGGCTCCTCTTTAATGGCAGACACATATGTGAGAGACGTCCTCCGTATCCGGCTCCTCTTTAATGGCAGACACATATGTGAGAGACGTCCTCCGTATCCGGCTCCTCTTTAATGGCTGACACATATGTGAGAGACGTCCTCCGTATCCGGCTCCTCTTTAATGGCTGACACATATGTGAGAGACGTCCTCCGTAGCTGGTTCCTTCCTTAATGGCTGACACATATGTGAGAGACGTCCTCCGTATCCGGCTCCTCTTTAATGGCTGACACATATGTGAGAGACGTCCTCCGTAGCTGGCTCCTCTTTAATGGCTGACACATATGTGAGAGACGTCCTCCGTAGCCGGCTCCTCTTTAATGGCTGACACATATGTGAGAGACGTCCTCCGTAGCTGGTTCCTTCCTTAATGGCTGACACATATGTGAGAGACGTCCTCCGTATCCGGCTCCTCTTTAATGGCTGACACATATGTGAGAGACGTCCTCCGTAGCTGGTTCCTTTCTTAATGGCTGACACATATGTGAGAGACGTCCTCCGTATCCGGCTCCTCTTTAATGGCAGACACATATGTGAGAGACGTCCTCCGTATCCGGCTCCTCTTTAATGGCAGACACATATGTGAGAGACGTCCTCCGTATCCGGCTCCTCTTTAATGGCTGACACATATGTGAGAGACGTCCTCCGTATCCGGCTCCTCTTTAATGGCTGACACATATGTGAGAGACGTCCTCCGTATCCGGCTCCTCTTTAATGGCAGACACATATGTGAGAGACGTCCTCCGTATCCGGCTCCTCTTTAATGGCTGACACATATGTGAGAGACGTCCTCTGTATCCGGCTCCTCTTTAATGGCAGACACATATGTGAGAGACGTCCTCTGTATCCGGCTCCTCTTTAATGGCAGACACATATGTGAGAGACGTCCTCCGTATCCGGCTCCTCTTTAATGGCTGACACATATGTGAGAGACGTCCTCTGTATCTGGCTCCTCTTTAATGGCAGACACATATGTGAGAGACGTCCTCCGTATCCGGCTCCTCTTTAATGGCAGACACATATGTGAGAGACGTCCTCCGTATCCGGCTCCTCTTTAATGGCTGACACATATGTGAGAGACGTCCTCTGTATCCGGCTCCTCTTTAATGGCAGACACATATGTGAGAGACGTCCTCCGTAGCTGGCTCCTCTTTAATGGTAGACACATATGTGAGAGACGTCCTCCGTATCCGGCTCCTCTTTAATGGCAGACACATATGTGAGAGACGTCCTCCGTATCCGGCTCCTCTTTAATGGCAGACACATATGTGAGAGACGTCCTCCGTATCCGGCTCCTCTTTAATGGCTGACACATATGTGAGAGACGTCCTCCGTATCCGGCTCCTCTTTAATGGCAGACACATATGTGAGAGACGTCCTCCGTAGCTGGCTCCTCTTTAATGGCAGACACATATGTGAGAGACGTCCTCCGTATCCGGCTCCTCTTTAATGGCAGACACATATGTGAGAGACGTCCTCCGTAGCTGGTTCCTTCCTTAATGGCTGACACATATGTGAGAGACGTCCTCCGTATCCGGCTCCTCTTTAATGGCAGACACATATGTGAGAGACGTCCTCCGTATCCGGCTCCTCTTTAATGGCAGACACATATGTGAGAGACGTCCTCCGTATCCGGCTCCTCTTTAATGGCAGACACATATGTGAGAGACGTCCTCCGTATCCGGCTCCTCTTTAATGGCAGACACATATGTGAGAGACGTCCTCCGTATCCGGCTCCTCTTTAATGGCAGACACATATGTGAGAGACGTCCTCCGTATCCGGCTCCTCTTTAATGGCTGACACATATGTGAGAGACGTCCTCCGTATCCGGCTCCTCTTTAATGGCAGACACATATGTGAGAGACGTCCTCCGTATCCGGCTCCTCTTTAATGGCAGACACATATGTGAGAGACGTCCTCCGTATCCGGCTCCTCTTTAATGGCTGACACATATGTGAGAGACGTCCTCCGTAGCCGGTTCCTTCTTTAATGGCAGACACATATGTGAGAGACGTCCTCCGTAGCCGGTTCCTTCTTTAATGGCAGACACATATGTGAGAGACGTCCTCCGTAGCCGGTTCCTTCTTTAATGGCAGACACATATGTGAGAGACGTCCTCCGTAGCCGGTTCCTTCTTTAATGGCAGACACATATGTGAGAGACGTCCTCCGTATCCGGCTCCTCTTTAATGGCAGACACATATGTGAGAGACGTCCTCCGTATCCGGCTCCTCTTTAATGGCAGACACATATGTGAGAGACGTCCTCCGTATCCGGCTCCTCTTTAATGGCAGACACATATGTGAGAGACGTCCTCCGTATCCGGCTCCTCTTTAATGGCTGACACATATGTGAGAGACGTCCTCCGTAGCCGGTTCCTTCTTTAATGGCAGACACATATGTGAGAGACGTCCTCCGTATCCGGCTCCTCTTTAATGGCAGACACATATGTGAGAGACGTCCTCTGTATCCGGCTCCTCTTTAATGGCAGACACATATGTGAGAGACGTCCTCCGTATCCGGCTCCTCTTTAATGGCAGACACATATGTGAGAGACGTCCTCCGTATCCGGCTCCTCTTTAATGGCAGACACATATGTGAGAGACGTCCTCCGTATCCGGCTCCTCTTTAATGGCAGACACATATGTGAGAGACGTCCTCCGTATCCGGCTCCTCTTTAATGGCAGACACATATGTGAGAGACGTCCTCCGTATCCGGCTCCTCTTTAATGGCAGACACATATGTGAGAGACGTCCTCCGTATCCGGCTCCTCTTTAATGGCTGACTTACAGCGGATTCCCATGGACATAATCACATTTATATTTGTAGATAATTAAAAGTTAAACATTTTTACAAATATAAGTCATTAAACATTCTTCAGTTTTTTAAAGATTTCCTCTGACCATCTTAGTAGTGTAATATGAAAAAAAAAAAAAAAAACTTTTTAAGTTTTTTTGTTTTTTTTTTTCCATATTTCATACCCACTGGCTAACGCGGCACCAAAACAAACCTTCCCCTTTTACCATCTTACGCTGGGTTCACGCCTGCGTTCATGACTCCGTTCTATGGTTGCATGGCAGAAGACGGAAACCATAGACCGGGTCCGGCCGTGCGCGTTTTATGCTCTCCGCCACGAAACCGGATTATTTTATCTGGACACAGAGTACTGCATGTCCGACTCGGTGTCCGGATTATAAAACCCGGTTTCGCGGCGGAGACCATAAAACGCTCACAGCAGCTCACGGCCGGACATCTCTCTCACCCATTCAAATGAAAGACTCCGGCAGGTTTCCGTCTCCTGCTCTGTTTCATGCAATAAGGACCGACGACGCAGATGTGAACGAGCCCTTAGTGGTGAGAGTCTGTTGTATTGATTGGTTGCCAATGGTTACGACCACCAATGCAGAACCTTTCTATGGTCTGGGACTTGTCAGGAACCAGCCATGATTGTCTTCTTGTAGCCGGGTTATCAGGAGGACACTCCATGTATCAGAAGATATCCCGGCCACTAAGAAGAAACCATGGCTGATTCTCTGACCTTAGAAAGTCCCTGCATTCATGGTCGTATCCACCGGCAACCGATCAGGACAACAGACGGACCACAAGATATGGAGAGAAAATCTGCAAAATGTTTCATGACTTATATTTACAAAAATGTTTAACTTTTAATTATCTACAAATTTAAAAATATTAATGTACATGGGAGACCCCTTTAAGGAATGTCTTGATGCCATTTTGAGCTTTCGGGGCTCTAGAAGTCTCTTCATCAGGACGGTATAACCCAGTGTCTGGAGGTATATATATATATATATATATATATATATATATATACAGAGGAGAAGGGTGTCAGATGGAGAACAGATCATGTATATACACAGTATATAACCCAGTGTCTGGAGGTAGGTGTATATATATATATACAGAGGAGAGGGGTGTCAGATGGAGAACAGAACATGTATATACACAGTATATAACCCAGTGTCTGGAGGTAGGTGTATATATATATATACAGAGGAGAGGGGTGTCAGATGGAGAACAGAACATGTATATACACAGTATATAACCCAGTGTCTGGAGGTAGGTGTATATATATATATACAGAGGAGTGGGGTGTCAGATGGAGAACAGATCATGTATATACACAGTATATAACCCAGTGTCTGGAGGTAGGTGTATATATATATACAGAGGAGAGGGGTGTCAGATGGAGAACAGAACATGTATATACACAGTATATAACCCAGTGTCTGGAGGTAGGTGTGTATATATATATACAGAGGAGAGGGGTGTCAGATGGAGAACAGAACATGTATATACACAGTATATAACCCAGTGTCTGGAGGTAGGTGTATATATATATATATATATATATATATATATATATATATATATATATATACAGAGGAGAGGGGTGTCAGATGGAGAACAGAACATGTATATACACAGTATATAACCCAGTGTCTGGAGGTAGGTGTATATATATATATATATATATATATATATATATATATATATATATATATACAGAGGAGAGGGGTGTCAGATGGAGAACAGAACATGTATATACACAGTATATAACCCAGTGTCTGGAGGTAGGTGTATATATATATATACAGAGGAGAGGGGTGTCAGATGGAGAACAGAACATGTATATACACAGTATATAACCCAGTGTCTGGAGGTAGGTGTATATATATATATACAGAGGAGTGGGGTGTCAGATGGAGAACAGATCATGTATATACACAGTATATAACCCAGTGTCTGGAGGTAGGTGTATATATATATACAGAGGAGAGGGGTGTCAGATGGAGAACAGAACATGTATATACACAGTATATAACCCAGTGTCTGGAGGTAGGTGTGTATATATATATACAGAGGAGAGGGGTGTCAGATGGAGAACAGAACATGTATATACACAGTATATAACCCAGTGTCTGGAGGTAGGTGTATATATATATACAGAGGAGAGCAGTGTCAGATGGAGAACAGATCATGTATATACACAGTATATAACCCAGTGTCTGGAGGTAGGTGTATATATATATATACAGAGGAGAGGGGTGTCAGATGGAGAACAGAACATGTATATACACAGTATATAACCCAGTGTCTGGAGGTAGGTGTATATATATATATACAGAGGAGAGCGGTGTCAGATGGAGAACAGATCATGTATATACACAGTATATAACCCAGTGTCTGGAGGTAGGTGTATATATATATACAGAGGAGAGGGGTGTCAGATGGAGAACAGAACATGTATATACACAGTATATAACCCAGTGTCTGGAGGTAGGTGTGTATATATATATATATATATACAGAGGAGAGGGGTGTCAGATGGAGAACAGATCATGTATATACACAGTATATAACCCAGTGTCTGGAGGTAGGTGTATATATATATACAGAGGAGAGCGGTGTCAGATGGAGAACAGAACATGTATATACACAGTATATAACCCAGTGTCTGGAGGTAGGTGTATATATATATATATATATATACAGAGGAGAGCGGTGTCAGATGGAGAACAGATCATGTATATACACAGTATATAACCCAGTGTCTGGAGGTAGGTGTATATATATATACAGAGGAGAGGGGTGTCAGATGGAGAACAGATCATGTATATACACAGTATATAACCCAGTGTCTGGAGGTAGGTGTATATATATATATATATGTATACAGAGGAGAGGGGTGTCAGATGGAGAACAGAACATGTATATACACAGTATATAACCCAGTGTCTGGAGGTAGGGGTGTATATATATATATATATATACAGAGGAGAGGGGTGTCAGATGGAGAACAGAACATGTATATACACAGTATATAACCCAGTGTCTGGAGGTAGGTGTATATATATATACAGAGGAGAGGGGTGTCAGATGGAGAACAGAACATGTATATACACAGTATATAACCCAGTGTCTGGAGGTAGGTGTATATATATATATACAGAGGAGAGGGGTGTCAGATGGAGAACAGATCATGTATATACACAGTATATAACCCAGTGTCTGGAGGTAGGTGTATATATATATACAGAGGAGAGGGGTGTCAGATGGAGAACAGAACATGTATATACACAGTATATAACCCAGTGTCTGGAGGTAGGTGTATATATATATACAGAGGAGAGGGGTGTCAGATGGAGAACAGAACATGTATATACACAGTATATAACCCAGTGTCTGGAGGTAGGTGTGTATATATATATACAGAGGAGAGGGGTGTCAGATGGAGAACAGAACATGTATATACACAGTATATAACCCAGTGTCTGGAGGTAGGTGTATATATATATACAGAGGAGAGGGGTGTCAGATGGAGAACAGAACATGTATGTACACAGTATATAACCCAGTGTCTGGAGGTAGGTGTATATATATATATATATATATATATATATATATATATATATATATATATATATATATATATACACAGAGGAGAGGGGTGTCAGATGGAGAACAGATCATGTATATACACAGTATATAACCCAGTGTCTGGAGGTAGGTTTATATATATATACAGAGGAGAGGGGTGTCAGATGGAGAACAGAACATGTATATACACAGTATATAACCCAGTGTCTGGAGGTAGGTGTATATATATATATATACAGAGGAGAGGGGTGTCAGATGGAGAACAGATCATGTATATACACAGTATATAACCCAGTGTCTGGAGGTAGGTGTATATATATATACAGAGAAGAGGTGTGTCAGATGGAGAACAGAACATGTATATACACAGTATATAACCCAGTGTCTGGAGGTAGGTGTATATATATATATACAGAGGAGAGGGGTGTCAGATGGAGAACAGATCATGTATATACACAGTATATAACCCAGTGTCTGGAGGTAGGTGTATATATATATATACAGAGGAGAGGGGTGTCAGATGGAGAACAGATCATGTATATACACAGTATATAACCCAGTGTCTGCAGGTAGGTGTATATATATATATACAGAGGAGAGGGGTGTCAGATGGAGAACAGAACATGTATATACACAGTATATAACTCAGTGTCTGGAGGTAGGTGTATATATATATATATATATATATATATATACAGAGGAGAGGGGTGTCAGATGGAGAACAGAACATGTATATACACAGTATATAACCCAGTGTCTGGAGGTAGGTGTATATATATATATATACAGAGGAGAGGGGTGTCAGATGGAGAACAGATCATGTATATACACAGTATATAACCCAGTGTCTGGAGGTAGGTGTATATATATATATATATATATATATATATATATATATATATATATATATATATATATATATATATATATATATATATACAGAGGAGAGGGGTGTCAGATGGAAAACAGATCATGTATATACACAGTATATAACCCAGTGTCTGGAGGTAGGTGTATATATATATACAGAGGAGAGGGGTGTCAGATGGAGAACAGATCATGTATATACACAGTATATAACCCAGTGTCTGGAGGTAGGTGTGTGTATATATATATATATACAGAGGAGAGGGGTGTCAGATGGAGAACAGAACATGTATATACACAGTATATAACCCAGTGTCTGGAGGTAGGTGTATATATATATACAGAGGAGAGGGGTGTCAGATGGAGAACAGATCATGTATATACACAGTATATAACCCAGTGTCTGGAGGTAGGTGTATATATATATACAGAGGAGAGGGGTGTCAGATGGAGAACAGAACATGTATATACACAGTATATAACCCAGTGTCTGGAGGTAGGTGTGTATATATATATATATACAGAGGAGAGGGGTGTCAGATGGAGAACAGATCATGTATATACACAGTATATAACCCAGTGTCTGGAGGTAGGTGTATATATATATATATACAGAGAGAGAGAGGAGAGGGGTGTCAGATGGAGAACAGATCATGTATATACACAGTATATAACCCAGTGTCTGGAGGTAGGTGTGTATATATATATATATACAGAGGAGAGGGGTGTCAGATGGAGAACAGAACATGTATATACACAGTATATAACCCAGTGTCTGGAGGTAGGTGTGTATATATATATATATATATATATATATATATATATATATATATATATATACAGAGGAGTGGGGTGTCAGATGGAGAACAGAACATGTATATACACAGTATATAACCCAGTGTCTGCAGGTAGGTGTATATATATATATATATATACAGAGGAGAGGGGTGTCAGATGGAGAACAGAACATGTATATACACAGTATATAACCCAGTGTCTGGAGGTAGGTGTATATATATATACAGAGGAGAGGGGTGTCAGATGGAGAACAGATCATGTATATACACAGTATATAACCCAGTGTCTGGAGGTAGGTGTATATATATATATATATATATATATATATACAGAGGAGAGGGGTGTCAGATGGAGAACAGAACATGTATATACACAGTATATAACCCAGTGTCTGGAGGTAGGTGTATATATATATACAGAGGAGAGGGGTGTCAGATGGAGAACAGATCATGTATATACACAGTATATAACCCAGTGTCTGGAGGTAGGTGTATATATATATATACAGAGGAGAGGGGTGTCAGATGGAGAACAGAACATGTATATACACAGTATATAACCCAGTGTCTGGAGGTAGGTGTATATATATATATATATACAGAGGAGAGGGGTGTCAGATGGAGAACAGAACATGTATATACACAGTATATAACCCAGTGTCTGGAGGTAGGTGTATATATATATATATATATAATATATATATATATATATATATACAGAGGAGAGGGGTGTCAGATGGAGAACAGAACATGTATATACACAGTATATAACCCAGTGTCTGGAGGTAGGTGTGTATATATATATACAGAGGAGAGGGGTGTCAGATGGAGAACAGATCATGTATATACACAGTATATAACCCAGTGTCTGGAGGTAGGTGTATATATATATACAGAGGAGTGGGGTGTCAGATGGAGAACAGAACATGTATATACACAGTATATAACCCAGTGTCTGGAGGTAGGTGTGTATATATATATATATATATACACAGAGGAGAGGGGTGTCAGATGGAGAATAGATCATGTATATACACGGTATATAACCCAGTGTCTGGAGGTAGGTGTATATATATATATATACAGAGGAGAGGGGTGTCAGATGGAGAACAGATCATGTATATACACAGTATATAACCCAGTGTCTGGAGGTAGGTATATATATATATACAGAGGAGAGGGGTGTCAGATGGAGAACAGAACATGTATATACACAGTATATAACCCAGTGTCTGGAGGTAGGTGTATATATATATATATATACAGAGGAGAGGGGTGTCAGATGGAGAATAGATCATGTATATACACAGTATATAACCCAGTGTCTGGAGGTAGGTGTATATATATATATATATATATATATATATATATATATATATACAGAGGAGAGGGGTGTCAGATGGAGAACAGAACATGTATATACACAGTATATAACCCAGTGTCTGGAGGTAGGTGTATATATATATATACAGAGTAGAGGGGTGTCAGATGGAGAACAGAACATGTATATACACAGTATATAACCCAGTGTCTGGAGGTAGGTGTATATATATATATATACAGAGGAGAGGGGTGTCAGATGGAGAACAGAACATGTATATACACAGTATATAACCCAGTGTCTGGAGGTAGGTGTATATATATATATATATACAGAGGAGAGGGGTGTCAGATGGAGAATAGATCATGTATATACACAGTATATAACCCAGTGTCTGGAGGTAGGTGTATATATATATATATATATATATATATATATATATATATATATATATATATATACAGAGGAGAGGGGTGTCAGATGGAGAACAGAACATGTATATACACAGTATATAACCCAGTGTCTGGAGGTAGGTGTGTATATATATATATATATATATATATATATATATATATATACAGAGGAGAGGGGTGTCAGATGGAGAACAGAACATGTATATACACAGTATATAACCCAGTGTCTGGAGGTAGGTGTATATATATATATACAGAGTAGAGGGGTGTCAGATGGAGAACAGAACATGTATATACACAGTATATAACCCAGTGTCTGGAGGTAGGTGTATATATATATATACAGAGGAGAGGGGTGTCAGATGGAGAATAGATCATGTATATACACAGTATATAACCCAGTGTCTGGAGGTAGGTGTATATATATATATATATATATATATATATATATATATATATATATATATATATATATATACAGAGGAGAGGGGTGTCAGATGGAGAACAGAACATGTATATACACAGTATATAACCCAGTGTCTGGAGGTAGGTGTATATATATATATATATATATATATATATATATATATATATATATATATATACAGAGGAGAGGGGTGTCAGATGGAGAACAGATCATGTATATACACAGTATATAACCCAGTGTCTGGAGGTAGGTGTATATATATATATATATATATATATATATATATATATACAGAGGAGAGGGGTGTCAGATGGAGAACAGATCATGTATATACACAGTATATAACCCAGTGTCTGGAGGTAGGTGTATATATATATATATACAGAGGAGAGGGGTGTCAGATGGAGAACAGATCATGTATATACACAGTATATAACCCAGTGTCTGGAGGTAGGTGTATATATATATATATACAGAGGAGAGGGGTGTCAGATGGAGAACAGATCATGTATATACACAGTATATAACCCAGTGTCTGGAGGTAGGTGTATATATATATATACAGAGGAGAGGGGTATCAGATGGAGAACAGATCATGTATATACACAGTATATATCCCAGTGTCTGGAGGTAGGTGTATATATATATATACAGAGGAGAGGGGTGTCAGATGGAGAACAGATCATGTATATACACAGTATATAACCCAGTGTCTGGAGGTAGGTGTATATATATATATACAGAGGAGAGGGGTGTCAGATGGAGAACAGATCATGTATATACACAGTATATAACCCAGTGTCTGGAGGTAGGTGTATATATATATATACAGAGGAGAGGGGTGTCAGATGGAGAACAGATCATGTATATACACAGTATATAACCCAGTGTCTGGAGGTAGGTGTATATATATATATACAGAGGAGAGGGGTGTCAGATGGAGAACAGAACATGTATATACACAGTATATAACCCAGTGTCTGGAGGTAGGTGTATATATATATATACAGAGGAGAGGGGTATCAGATGGAGAACAGATCATGTATATACACAGTATATAACCCAGTGTCTGGAGGTAGGTGTATATATATATATACAGAGGAGAGGGGTGTCAGATGGAGAACAGATCATGTATATACACAGTATATAACCCAGTGTCTGGAGGTAGGTGTATATATATATACAGAGGAGAGGGGTGTCAGATGGAGAACAGAACATGTATATACACAGTATATAACCCAGTGTCTGGAGGTAGGTGTATATATATATATACAGAGGAGAGGGGTGTCAGATGGAGAACAGATCATGTATATACACAGTATATAACCCAGTGTCTGGAGGTAGGTGTATATATATATATACAGAGGAGAGGGGTATCAGATGGAGAACAGATCATGTATATACACAGTATATATCCCAGTGTCTGGAGGTAGGTGTATATATATATATATATATATATACAGAGGAGAGGGGTGTCAGATGGAGAACAGATCATGTATATACACAGTATATAACCCAGTGTCTGGAGGTAGGTGTATATATATATATATACAGAGGAGAGGGGTGTCAGATGGAGAACAGAACATGTATATACACAGTATATAACCCAGTGTCTGGAGGTAGGTGTATATATATATATATACAGAGTAGAGGGGTGTCAGATGGAGAACAGATCATGTATATACACAGTATATAACCCAGTGTCTGGAGGTAGGTGTATATATATATATATATATATATATATATACAGAGGAGAGGGGTGTGAGATGGAGAACAGATCATGTATATACACAGTATATAACCCAGTGTCTGGAGGTAGGTGTATATATATATATACAGAGGAGAGGGGTATCAGATGGAGAACAGATCATGTATATACACAGTATATATCCCAGTGTCTGGAGGTAGGTGTATATATATATATACAGAGGAGAGGGGTGTCAGATGGAGAACAGATCATGTATATACACAGTATATAACCCAGTGTCTGGAGGTAGGTGTATATATATATATATACAGAGGAGAGGGGTGTCAGATGGAGAACAGATCATATATATACACAGTATATAACCCAGTGTCTGGAGGTAGGTGTATATATATATATACAGAGGAGAGGGGTGTCAGATGGAGAACAGATCATGTATATATACAGTATATAACCCAGTGTCTGGAGGTAGGTGTATATATATATATATATACAGAGGAGAGGGGTGTCAGATGGAGAACAGAACATGTATATACACAGTATATAACCCAGTGTCTGGAGGTAGGTGTATATATATATATATATATATACAGAGGAGAGGGGTGTCAGATGGAGAACAGATCATGTATATATACAGTATATAACCCAGTGTCTGGAGGTAGGTGTATATATATATATATATACAGAGGAGAGGGGTGTCAGATGGAGAACAGATCATGTATATATACAGTATATAACCCAGTGTCTGGAGGTAGGTGTATATATATATATATATACAGAGGAGAGGGGTGTCAGATGGAGAACAGAACATGTATATACACAGTATATAACCCAGTGTCTGGAGGTAGGTGTATATATATATATATATATATATATATATATATATATATATATATATATATATATATATATATATATATATATATATATACAGAGGAGAGGGGTGTCAGATGGAGAACAGATCATGTATATATGCAGTATATAACCCAGTGTCTGGAGGTAGGTGTATATATATATATATACAGAGGAGAGGGGTGTCAGATGGAGAACAGAACATGTATATACACAGTATATAACCCAGTGTCTGGAGGTAGGTGTATATATATATACAGAGGAGAGGGGTGTCAGATGGAGAACAGAACATGTATATACACAGTATATAACCCAGTGTCTGGAGGTAGGTGTATATATATATATACAGAGGAGAGGGGTGTCAGATGGAGAACAGAACATGTATATACACAGTATATAACCCAGTGTCTGGAGGTAGGTGTGTATATATATATATATATATATATACAGAGGAGAGGGGTGTCAGATGGAGAACAGAACATGTATATACACAGTATATAACCCAGTGTCTGGAGGTAGGTGTATATATATATATATACAGAGGAGAGGGGTGTCAGATGGAGAACAGATCATGTATATACACAGTATATAACCCAGTGTCTGGAGGTAGGTGTATATATATATATATACAGAGGAGAGGGGTGTCAGATGGAGAACAGAACATGTATGTACACAGTATATAACCCAGTGTCTGGAGGTAGGTGTATATATATATATATACAGAGGAGAGGGGTGTCAGATGGAGAACAGAACATGTATGTACACAGTATATAACCCAGTGTCTGGAGGTAGGTGTATATATATATATATACAGAGGAGAGGGGTGTCAGATGGAGAACAGAACATGTATGTACACAGTATATAACCCAGTGTCTGGAGGTAGGTGTATATATATATATATATATATACAGAGAAGAGGGGTGTCAGATGGAGAACAGATCATGTATATACACAGTATATAACCCAGTGTCTGGAGGTAGGTGTATATATATATATACAGAGGAGAGGGGTGTCAGATGGAGAACAGATCATGTATATACACAGTATATAACCCAGTGTCTGGAGGTAGGTGTATATATATATATATATATATATATATATATATATACAGAGGAGAGGGGTGTCAGATGGAGAACAGATCATGTATATACACAGTATATAACCCAGTGTCTGCAGGTAGGTGTGTATATATATATACAGAGGAGAGGGGTGTCAGATGGAGAACAGATCATGTATATACACAGTATATAACCCAGTGTCTGCAGGTAGGTGTGTATATATATATACAGAGGAGAGGGGTGTCAGATGGAGAACAGATCATGTATATACACAGTATATAACCCAGTGTCTGGAGGTAGGTGTATATATATATACAGAGGAGAGGGGTGTCAGATGGAGAACAGAACATGTATATACACAGTATATAACCCAGTGTCTGGAGGTAGGTGTATATATATATATATATATATATATATATATATATATATATATATATATATATATACAGAGGAGAGGGGTGTCAGATGGAGAACAGATCATGTATATACACAGTATATAACCCAGTGTCTGGAGGTAGGTGTATATATATATATATACAGAGGAGAGGGGTGTCAGATGGAGAACAGATCATGTATATACACAGTATATAACCCAGTGTCTGGAGGTAGGTGTATATATGTCTGGAGGTAGGTGTATATATATATATACAGAGGAGAGGGGTGTCAGATGGAGAACAGATCATGTATATACACAGTATATAACCCAGTGTCTGGAGGTAGGTGTATATATATATATACAGAGGAGAGGGGTGTCAGATGGAGAACAGATCATGTATATACACAGTATATAACCAGTGTCTGGAGGTAGGTGTATATATATATATATACAGAGGAGAGGGGTGTCAGATGGAGAACAGATCATGTATATACACAGTATATAACCCAGTGTCTGGAGGTAGTGTGTATATATATATAGAGGTAATGAATATATACTATATACCTATCTGATTATATATAATACAGAGGAGAGGGGTGTCAGATGGAGAACAGATCATGTATATACACAGTATATAACCCAGTGTCTGGAGGTAGGTGTATATATATATATATACAGAGGAGAGGGGTGTCAGATGGAGAACAGATCATGTATATACACAGTATATAACCCAGTGTCTGGAGGTAGGTGTATATATATATATACAGAGGAGAGGGGTGTCAGATGGAGAACAGATCATGTATATACACAGTATATAACCCAGTGTCTGGAGGTAGGTGTATATAATATATATATACAGAGGAGAGGGGTGTCAGATGGAGAACAGATCATGTATATACACAGTATATAACCCAGTGTCTGGAGGTAGGTGTATATATTATAATATATACAGAGGAGAGGGGTGTCAGATGGAGAACAGATCATGTATATACACAGTATATAACCCAGTGTCTGGAGGTAGGTGTGTTATATATATATACAGAGGAGAGGGGTGTCAGATGGAGAACAGATCATGTATATACACAGTATATAACCCAGTGTCTGGAGGTAGGTGTATATATATATATATACAGAGGAGAGGGGTGTCAGATGGAGAACAGAACATGTATATACACAGTATATAACCCAGTGTCTGGAGGTAGGTGTATATATATATATATATATACAGAGGAGAGGGGTGTCAGATGGAGAACAGATCATGTATATACACAGTATATAACCCAGTGTCTGGAGGTAGGTGTATATATATATATATACAAGAGGAGAGGGGTGTCAGATGGAGAACAGATCATGTATATACACAGTATATAACCCAGTGTCTGGAGGTAGGTGTATATATATATATATACAGAGGAGAGGGGTGTCAGATGGAGAACAGAACATGTATATACACAGTATATAACCCAGTGTCTGGAGGTAGGTGTATATATATATATATACAGAGGAGAGGGGTGTCAGATGGAGAACAGATCATGTATATACACAGTATATAACCCAGTGTCTGGAGGTAGGTGTATATATATATACAGAGGAGAGGGGTGTCAGATGAAGAACAGAACATGTATGTACACAGTATATAACCCAGTGTCTGGAGGTAGGTGTATATATATATATTCAGAGGAGTGGGGTGTCAGATGGAGAACAGAACATGTATATACACAGTATATAACCCAGTGTCTGGAGGTAGGTGTATATATATATATACAGAGGAGAGGGGTGTCAGATGGAGAACAGATCATGTATATACACAGTATATAACCCAGTGTCTGGAGGTAGGTGTATATATATATATACAGAGGAGAGGGGTGTCAGATGGAGAACAGAACATGTATATACACAGTATATAACCCAGTGTCTGGAGGTAGGTGTATATATATATAT
Source organism: Leptodactylus fuscus (assembly GCF_031893055.1). NCBI lineage: Eukaryota > Metazoa > Chordata > Amphibia > Anura > Leptodactylidae > Leptodactylus > Leptodactylus fuscus. The sequence goes on along the minus strand of NW_027440657.1, from coordinate 13,444 downwards.
ACAGAGGAGAGGGGTGTCAGATGGAGAACAGATCATGTATATACACAGTATATAACCCAGTGTCTGGAGGTAGGTGTGTATATATATATACAGAGGAGAGGGGTGTCAGATGGAGAACAGAACATGTATGTACACAGTATATAACCCAGTGTCTGGAGGTAGGTGTATATATATATATACAGAGGAGAGGGGTGTCAGATGGAGAACAGATCATGTATATACACAGTATATAACCCAGTGTCTGGAGGTAGGTGTATATATATATATACAGAGGAGAGGGGTGTCAGATGGAGAACAGAACATGTATATACACAGTATATAACCCAGTGTCTGGAGGTAGTGTGTATATATATATATATATATATACAGAGGAGAGGGGTGTCAGATGGAGAACAGATCATGTATATACACAGTATATAACCCAGTGTCTGGAGGTAGGTGTATATATATATATATACAGAGGAGAGGGGTGTCAGATGGAGAACAGATCATGTATATACACAGTATATAACCCAGTGTCTGGAGGTAGGTGTATATATATATATACAGAGGAGAGGGGTGTCAGATGGAGAACAGATCATGTATATACACAGTATATAACCCAGTGTCTGGAGGTAGGTGTATATATATATATATATATATATACAGAGGAGAGGGGTGTCAGATGGAGAACAGAACATGTATATACACAGTATATAACCCAGTGTCTGGAGGTAGGTGTATATATATATATATACAGAGAAGAGGGGTGTCAGATGGAGAATAGATCATGTATATACACAGTATATAACCCAGTGTCTGGAGGTAGGTGTATATATATATATACAGAGGAGAGGGGTGTCAGATGGAGAACAGATCATGTATATACACAGTATATAACCCAGTGTCTGGAGGTAGGTGTATATATATATATACAGAGGAGAGGGGTGTCAGATGGAGAACAGATCATGTATATACACAGTATATAACCCAGTGTCTGGAGGTAGGTGTATATATATATATACAGAGGAGAGGGGTGTCAGATGGAGAACAGAACATGTATATACACAGTATATAACCCAGTGTCTGGAGGTAGGTGTATATATATATACAGAGGAGAGGGGTGTCAGATGGAGAACAGAACATGTATATACACAGTATATAACCCAGTGTCTGGAGGTAGGTGTATATATATATATACAGAGGAGAGGGGTGTCAGATGGAGAACAGATCATGTATATACACAGTATATAACCCAGTGTCTGGAGGTAGGTGTATATATATATATACAGAGGAGAGGGGTGTCAGATGGAGAACAGAACATGTATATACACAGTATATAACCCAGTGTCTGGAGGTAGGTGTGTATATATATATATATATATATACAGAGGAGAGGGGTGTCAGATGGAGAACAGATCATGTATATACACAGTATATAACCCAGTGTCTGGAGGTAGGTGTATATATATATATATATACAGAGGAGAGGGGTGTCAGATGGAGAACAGATCATGTATATACACAGTATATAACCCAGTGTCTGGAGGTAGGTGTATATATATATATACAGAGGAGAGGGGTGTCAGATGGAGAACAGATCATGTATATACACAGTATATAACCCAGTGTCTGGAGGTAGGTGTATATATATATATACAGAGGAGAGGGGTGTCAGATGGAGAACAGATCATGTATATACACAGTATATAACCCAGTGTCTGGAGGTAGGTGTATATATATATATACAGAGGAGAGGGGTGTCAGATGGAGAACAGAACATGTATATACACAGTATATAACCCAGTGTCTGGAGGTAGGTGTGTATATATATATATATATATATACAGAGGAGAGGGGTGTCAGATGGAGAACAGATCATGTATATACACAGTATATAACCCAGTGTCTGGAGGTAGGTGTATATATATATATATATACAGAGGAGAGGGGTGTCAGATGGAGAACAGATCATGTATATACACAGTATATAACCCAGTGTCTGGAGGTAGGTGTATATATATATATACAGAGGAGAGGGGTGTCAGATGGAGAACAGATCATGTATATACACAGTATATAACCCAGTGTCTGGAGGTAGGTGTATATATATATATACAGAGGAGAGGGGTGTCAGATGGAGAACAGATCATGTATATACACAGTATATAACCCAGTGTCTGGAGGTAGGTGTATATATATATATACAGAGGAGAGGGGTGTCAGATGGAGAACAGAACATGTATATACACAGTATATAACCCAGTGTCTGGAGGTAGGTGTATATATATATATATATATATATACAGAGGAGAGGGGTGTCAGATGGAGAACAGATCATGTATATACACAGTATATAACCCAGTGTCTGGAGGTAGGTGTATATATATATATATATATATATACAGAGGAGAGGGGTGTCAGATGGAGAACAGAACATGTATATACACAGTATATAACCCAGTGTCTGGAGGTAGGTGTATATATATATATATACAGAGGAGAGGGGTGTCAGATGGAGAACAGAACATGTATATACACAGTATATAACCCAGTGTCTGGAGGTAGGTGTATATATATATATACAGAGGAGTGGGGTGTCAGATGGAGAACAGATCATGTATATACACAGTATATAACCCAGTGTCTGGAGGTAGGTGTATATTATATATACAGAGGAGAGGGGTGTCAGATGGAGAACAGAACATGTATATACACAGTATATAACCCAGTGTCTGGAGGTAGGTGTATATATATATATACAGAGGAGAGCGGTGTCAGATGGAGAACAGATCATGTATATACACAGTATATAACCCAGTGTCTGGAGGTAGGTGTGTATATATATATATACAGAGGAGAGGGGTGTCAGATGGAGAACAGATCATGTATATACACAGTATATAACCCAGTGTCTGGAGGTAGGTGTATATATATATATACAGAGGAGAGGGGTGTCAGATGGAGAACAGATCATGTATATACACAGTATATAACCCAGTGTCTGGAGGTAGGTGTATATATATATATACAGAGGAGAGGGGTGTCAGATGGAGAACAGATCATGTATATACACAGTATATAACCCAGTGTCTGGAGGTAGGTGTATATATATATACAGAGGAGAGGGGTGTCAGATGGAGAACAGAACATGTATATACACAGTATATAACCCAGTGTCTGGAGGTAGGTGTATATATATATATATATATATATACAGAGGAGAGGGGTGTCAGATGGAGAACAGATCATGTATATACACAGTATATAACCCAGTGTCTGAGGTAGGTGTATATATATATACAGAGGAGAGGGGTGTCAGATGGAGAACAGATCATGTATATACACAGTATATAACCCAGTGTCTGGAGGTAGGTGTATATATATATATACAGAGGAGAGGGGTGTCAGATGGAGAACAGATCATGTATATACACAGTATATAACCCAGTGTCTGGAGGTAGG